>NC_055964.1:900000-1157500 GCF_018492685.1 Alosa sapidissima
TTTCACTTACTTACTTGCTTCACTAATGCTCCGGAGTGCATTAAAGCCATCATCTGCAGTATACATCCACGGTGTGCGGACTTCTTTTGATGTTGTATTATTTAATGTGGATTTGACACCACATAATTGGTGAGAGCCAGCCAGGAGTTGGAAAGGACAATATTTAGGCATCATCTCAGAGTCTGGGTTTGGTCAGGGGAGAGGCTGATGCGCAACTTAAACTAAGGTGAGCAACTTTTGCTTAATAGCAGCTAGACTCCTCTGATCAGGCTGTACACTGAGTTATGAATACTTGTCTAAAACGTCCTCCAGTCAAAGAATCTTGCTAAAACAAAGACCAAGGGATTAATACTGCAGATTATGGTAAGCATTTGTGTGTACACTAATGGAAATGATTTTGCATGTGGAAAATCAAAAGAAATCAGAAGTTCTGCATGTGGAGAACTAGGCAAATTCCTGCATGTGAAGGAATACTATAGCCATATCAAAGAAGTTTTGCATGAGGAAAACTTAAAGTTCTGCATGAGGAGAACTAACTCAATTCCTGCATGAGAAGGAATGAGAGAGATAAAAGTAACAGTTTTGCATGTGAAAAACTGAAAGGTCTGCATGTGAAGACCTCATTTCCTGCATGTGGAGGAAATAATATACTAACAAGTTGAGTACAGCTGATATCTGATATCAGGTCTGAATAAGTTGAAGTTGAAACACTCCAAGAGCGAGTGGATGGCCAAGTAAGGCACCTGGTGCCCGGAATAATGTTTAATAATGTTGTGTAAAAGTTGTGGATGTGTTAAAATAGTGATAAATGTTTGATCTTGCTGCATAAGTGAGCACACGGGGGCGCTCAAAGGGGGGAATGTTGTGACTTTTATTGAAATATATCCTTTAGTTTATATATCTTTTATGTAGTATCTTTATTCTGTGTAATATCATTGTTTTGTGAAACTGAAGTCTATAGTATGTTCAGTGTGGGAAAGGAAGACTGGTTTAAGTGAAAGAGCAGGCCTGGCAGAAAATGGCATAGACAAGGTTTGGTGCCAGGAAATGTAAGCAAAACCTAAAGAATGTATGAATAACAGGATGAGAGGGCAAAGGTGAAGTACCATATATTACTTGGTCAGTTATCTGTAAACATAGAGTGTCTTGTCTGGGATGACTTGAAGGGGTATAAAGGCTGGACAACAGCCAGAGGATGTTAGCTTACTTTGCTCACTTAGCTCACTTATCTTACTTTGCTTTCACTTACTTACTTGCTTCACTAATGCTCCGGAGTGCATTAAAGCCATCATCTGCAGTATACATCCACGGTGTGCGGACTTCTTTTGATGTTGTATTATTTAATGTGGATTTGACACCACACTTCTCCCCACCCACTACCCATTTTGAGGCCCTAATGATGACCTCCATTGCCATTGTAAAAGCAAGTGGGGAGATGGTACATCCGGCCATGATTCCTATCTCAAGTTGTTGCCACCCTGTGGTGTAATCAGCTGTAGTAAAACATAATTGAATTGATCATATGATAAGAGCTGCTTGGCCAAAATGGACAATGTTAGTATGTTTTTAGGGGTTACTGGAGATGTTGAGTCCACATATGACATTTTCAAAATTCAAAATCACTATTTGGGGGCCAAGCAGCGAAGCTGCAAAGGCACCCATTGTGTTTCTACCTTTTCTTATTGGGGGCCAAGCAGCGAAGCTGCGAGGACCTCATTGTGTTTCTACGTTTTCCTATTATTATTATATGCAATGGGAGTCTATGGCAGCCCATAGAACCGTATGGTAAAAAGTTGGGAAATTTGGCACACTGATTGGGGACGGTCCCATGATTCATGTCACCAAGTTTCATGTCGGCAACTCGAACCCTCTAGCGCCACCAACAGGCCAAAGTTGGACGTGCGTTCATTCAAAAGTCAGGTATTGTTGGAATCCTTGGACCAAGCCGAGTTCAACGCATCCTATGACGTCATTTTCCACCATGATGGATTTTCCGCCATTTTGGATTTCATCAAAAACACTTAAAATGTATCAGGGGTCACATACTTTCTCTGATTCCCACCAAATTTGACACAGATCATCTTCAGACCAAGCCTCACAAAAGTTATCACTTTTTGTCTTCGGAAGTATTACCGTTCGCCCGTAAAAGCCAATCAAAATTTGCGGCGAAGCCGCCAAACAGGAAGTGAGCTCATATCTCAGCAACCCATTCATCTGTCATAACCAAACTTAGTACATGTACTCAGGACCCAATCAGGGGGACGCTCAAGAAATCTGGTGACCTTTGACCTCTATGGAGCGCTGTAATTAGAAACATGCCTTTTGGCCTGTAGCTGCTGTTGTGCTTAGAATTAAAATGCACTAGTGGTTTCAGGTAATACTGTTGGAGGTCCTTAGGCCAACCCAGGCCAACTTGTGATGTCATCATAATTGATTCGGCCGCCATATTGGATTTAATCAAAAACATCAAAAAGTTTTCACGGGTCACAAATTTCATCTGATCTTCACCAAAATTGGCACAGACCATCTTCAGACCATAACCTATCAATATATTGCTTTCTGGAACAATTGACAAAAGTAGTCTTCCGTAACAGCCAATCGAAATTGGTGGCGAAGCCGCCAAACAGGAAATAAGCTCATATCTCATCAACCTTACTATGTATCATAACCAAACTTACTATATAGATTCATGACCCCATTAGGAGGACGCACAAAACATTTGGTGACCTTTGACCTGTAGGGGGCGCTGTAATTATCAATATTGCATTTTGATCTGTAGTTGCTGATGTGTTTTGTCGATCTTTTATTTTTTGATGTGAAACTGATGACA
The DNA here is from genome assembly GCF_018492685.1 of Alosa sapidissima. Classification (NCBI taxonomy): domain Eukaryota; kingdom Metazoa; phylum Chordata; class Actinopteri; order Clupeiformes; family Clupeidae; genus Alosa; species Alosa sapidissima. Next base: position 902,831 of record NC_055964.1, read on the forward strand.
ACATGTTCCATCCAGTTCATTCTAATGCGTGCATGCAACGGCAGGGCGGGGTGGGACAGGGTGGGACGGGCAGGGGTGATTAGGTGGGGGGGGGGCTGGCTGGCGGAGGTGGAAGCAATACTCAGCCCTGTTTCAGCCCAACAAAGTCAGTTATGTTTTGATGTGACACTTGTTGAAAGTGTTGATCGCGGGTGTGTGAGTTCTATCTTGTCACCGTGGCTACTCCGGCCTATTCTGCTTGGCTCCCTCATTGCTGCTTGCAGCTATATTTAAACTTGGTTTGGTCACAATGAGTGTGAGTTTTTTGGTCCAATTTAGACTGATTTTTGGAGGATAGGGCTGTAGCGATATACAGTAGGGCTGTATTGTGATTTTTGACCCACGGTTTGATACAAACCTCTTTTTTTGGGGGGGGGGGTGGCTAGACATTTCAGTAGCCTACCTTAGAACACCAGAGGATTACAATATAATATATCTGTATTATTTTATATCCTGATATAAAAAGAGAGAATACTGAAAGTCGCTCCAGCTATCACACATGTGATCAATGCCTCGCTAACCTCCGGCACATTTCCAACAGCATTCAAAATGGCCCGGGTAACACCGTTACTTAAGAAAGCTTCTCTCAACCCTGCTCAAGTCGAGAACTACCGCCCTGTCTCACTACTGCCTTTCCTATCCAAAGGCATTGAACGAGCAGTCTCCAAACAGGTCTCTGACTTCCTTTCACAGAACAACCTTCTGGATCCAAATCAGTCTGGGTTCAAAAGCGGCCACTCTACCGAAACGGCTCTGCTGTCTGTAACAGAAGCCTTAAAAGAAGCCAGGGCGACCGCTCGGTCATCAGTACTCATTCTGCTTGACTTATCGGCTGCCTTTGACACGGTTAATCACCGTATCCTTCTCTCTATACTCGCTGACATGGGAATCTCCGGTTCTGCTCTCTCCTGGTTTGAATCCTACCTCACAGGACGCTCGTTTAACGTATCATGGCTTGGTCAGCTATCTGCACCTCACCATCTCACCACAGGGGTCCCCCAGGGCTCAGTGCTGGGCCCCCTCCTCTTTGCTATCTACACCACCTCCTTGGGACAGATTATCCGTTCGCACGGCTTCTCATACCACTGCTATGCAGATGACACACAGCTCTATCTGTCCTTTCCACCTGATGACCCCTTGGTTTCAGCACGGATCTCGGATTGCCTTTCAGACATAGCTACAAGGATGAAGGCACACCACCTCCAGCTGAAGCTCTCAAAGACTGAACTGCTGGTCATCCCAGCTAAACCTACCATACACCACGACATCAACATCAAATTTGACTCCCTGTCTGTTTCACCGACCAGGACTGCAAGAAATCTAGGAGTTGTTCTCGACAACCAACTAAACTTCTCAGATCATGTTGCCTCAGTCGCCCGGTCATGCCGTTTCGCACTCTACAACATACGGAAAATCAGGACTTACTTGACTCAAGATGCTACCCAACTTCTGGTTCAGGCAATAGTCATCTCACGACTCAACTACTGCAATGCCCTCCTGACAGGTCTCCCAGCCTGCGCAGTGAAACCACTTCAGATGATCCAGAACGCGGCGGCGCGCCTGGTCTACAACCAACCCAAAAGGGCACATGTTACCCCGCTGCTCCAGCTACACTGGCTACCTATGGCGGCCCGCATCAAATTCAAGTCTCTAACGCTTGCCTACAAAGTAGTCTCCGGTTCTGCTCCCACCTACTTGAATGCCCTCATACAGACTTACACTACCTCCAGACCGCTGCGCTCCTCTGACGAACGACGTCTAGCTCTACCACCGGTACGCTCAAGCCAATCCAAACTTTTCTCATCTGTTGTTCCTCGTTGGTGGAACACACTGCCAGTTCCTACAAGGGCAGGGACATCCTTCTCCACTTTCAAAAAACTCCTGAAGACCCAGCTCTTTAGAGAACATCTACTCTCATAGCAACACTTACAACAAGTCTTACTGATCCTAGCACTCACCAGCCGTTTTAAACTGACAAGTAACTGTTAAAAACAGCACTCACCGACACACTTATTCTTACTGTACTCTAATGTTTTTTAAACTGTCCTAAAATTGTGAGAATTGTTCTAAAACTTACAGTTTACCATGTTGTTAGTCGCTTTGGTTAAAAAAGCGTCAGCCAAATGTAATGTAATGTAATGTAATGTAATGTAATGTAATGAATGTCTGATATTTATGACAGCACACTTTATGCACACTATTTCAATTACAACTCTACCACATTCAGCTGTCTGGTTGAAGCCTGGAAATATTGTAAACAAAGTAGCATAGTTGGCTAGCATATCATAGTCTACTGATTGGACTGTTCAGTTTCCTCATGTGTGTTTAAGGTAATACTGTTCTCCTTGGGACATGCCCTTTTGGGAAACATTGGTATTGAGATGATCATTCAACTTGAATGCAAAAGCTTTAACAAATATGTGCAGCATGCTTATGATGCTAAGCAGATTTAATAGTGTAACAAATGATGAGACAGCGTTGTCTAATCAAAAGCTTTATTAAAGGTCGGGAGCAGGGACATAGGCACAGAACATAGCACGCGCTAGGGAAGTCAAGAACACTCGCACCTTACACACATAGTGTTGTACGCAGCCACACCATACAGGCACAAGCACACATATTAACAACCCCAAAGTTCTCCCAGAATTCCCAGCGCAAAACATTGTGGGAATCTCAAGCACAGTCCAGTCTTTCTCCGCTGTGGCCACTGCATCGAGACCCTCTGCAGGCAAGCAATCCTCCTGTAGCCAGACCCAAGCAAAGGGCGGGTCTCTATTGAAGGACTCTGTAAGCTTTTTAGTACCCCTTACAAGGGCTCTTTTTGGATCCTTTTGCTTGGGCCTCCACCTAACGGTGAGCATGGACGGATTATGAACTTTCGGGCCCCTGGGCCCAGATGTATTAAGGGCCCCCCACTAATTGTCGCGTATGTGGAAGGGGGGTTTGGTGGTCCTCCCTCAGAAATGTTTTAATTTGTTTGATGTGATTTCCTGTATTCTGATGCATTTTAGGGATGGCCAATACTAAATTCAATCAGATTCATAGCCTACATCCTGATAATGTGTTGATATTGAGGCAATGATTTCATGCAAAGGCTTGGGCTTCAGGGCCTCCTGACCCTTTGGGCCCCTGGGCCCGGTAGGCCCGTGCAGTGATCCATCCCTGGCGGAGAGGTCTCCCACTCCCAGCTCCTCCAGCACTGAAGACACTGTCTCCTACAGAACGCAACTTGCTCCTCTATGGAAAACGTGCCCATCTACAGGTGCTGCTTTGGAAAGCAGCAGACTGTCCTGATCCACCGGCTGTGGATATTACCGCGTTTGGATGGAGTAAGAAGACAGGTATGAAAAAAGGAGAGGAACTCGCCCACCCTAGATTCAAGTCATGTTGCTCCTCCTGATTTGTTAGATGTTATTAGCTGTAACTGCACAGCTGGGTTAAAACTGTGTATACATGTATCTGGAAAGTGCAGCTGCAGGCCTGGCCTGTACTAATTATTGTTTCTGCAAAGGCAGTGATGTTACATGTTGCAATATATTAACACAGCAAAAAGAGCAGAAGGACAGGGATGAAGAATCTGGAGAAGAATCTGGAGAGAGGCTACTTCTTCCCTTTGTTATTCAATTGTGAGTCACAGCAGAGGGCCAGTGAATAGCTATTTTCAAAATCATTGTGGAATTCAGAAATAACTTGGGGATCCAAATTATTCCTGAACACTGAACTTTTTTATCCTCCAAAAATCCGTCTAAATTGCCCCCAAAAACTCAGCAATATCAGCTTAATGAGAGTAAGAACGTGACCAAACCATGTTTACATAGTGATTTTGAGCATCAGCATCTCCAGTAACCCCTAAAAACATACTAACATTGTCCATTTTGCCCAAGCAGCTCCTATAATATGATCAATATAGGCAATTATGCTAATTTATGCTAATTAGCTGAATTACACAAATTGCCCAACATATAAAAATTAGCATCCGGCAGTTTCTGCATGCTGGGGACCCATACTATATATTTCTATCATAAAACTTTGGTGTACTCAACATTTCCGGGTTCACCTTTCTGTCAATTGGACTAACCCTCTGGGCACCCCAAACGTGATGGGCTGTCCAGGTGTTTCCCCAAGGATTTGGCCGTGGATAAATTGGGAGGTGTTACTAGACACATAGTAAAAAAAGCTATTGGTAATAAAAAAAAATTTGCAGATTGGCAAAAAAAAGCCTAACTTTCCCTAACTATAGGCCTACTAACTGCCTAAAATAACATTTCTCTCTGATCATAGGCTCAAAATCATATTTCTAATGAGGAGACACAGCACTCAAAAAACCCTCCATAGAAATGCATGGGGTTAGTTTGTAACGCCAATAGGCTATGGCAGTTGTCTCCACATATCCCACCCCTTCCGCGGCAAAACGTTGACATGAATACATTGTGCCAATCATGTGGTGTGTTAGTATCGTGCCAATCATGTGTTGTGATCTCACCTCTGGAACAAGGATGGTGTCGTGAAGCCTTGCACACGCCTTGCCCAAAAAGCGTTGCAATATGGCCACTGAGTGGAGGGACTTGCCTAAAAGAACTTTGATATAGGCCCTACCACTGCGAAACGCAATGTAGCCTATCAAATTTACCTTAAATTACTCCTGAGAACATACAAAAAACACATAATTTATATTAAGTGGTCCTTAATTTGTAAAACAGTGCTTTCATTTGATCTTAAATGGCATTTTAAGCTGCATGTGATCCCTTAAATGATGTTTTATAAACAAAGTTCGGGTGGAGCCTTCGGGATGATTGACAGCAATTAACTCACCCACTGCCGCCGCAGGGTAGGCCTATTTAAGCCGACCTCCTTTTCCATATGTCACACGCTCCGACGTTCGCGAAATCATTCAGTCTGCGTATTGTTCGCATTGACAAGACAGCTCTCATGGAACTGGAAATCCACCCAGCGCCAGCAAGGCGTTGACCTTACCCACTGGACAGTGGCTCGCATCCGCAGCACTCTCCATTCCCGCGGCATCGCGTTCCGTATGTCGGATAGGAAGTTCCATCTCCTCCGCCTTCTAACGCAGTCGGATAACCCGGTCTTTTCGCCCTCCCGCTCCCTCACTTTGTTTTCCTCCCCAGACCAGGAAGCAAGCTGCTCCTTCTGGCATCCCGACGCGGTTCCTTCCGCCGGCCATTCAGCCGGACGAAGCACACACCACCAGCCACCTCGCGAACCGGGCACGCCGACAGCACTTTCCGGCACCACACGCTTCAGAGCGTATCATTCCGCTGCTTCAGCCACAGCCACTGCCACGTCAGCGGCTCAGGCCCATTCCCGCCGCATCTCCGCCGTATTTCCGGGTCCAACCCTTTTACCAACTACACAGAAGTCGTCTGTTTCGTGTTCTCCAGTCGACGCAAATGACTAAGCTAAATGACTACCTGGCCATCATCGCCGGCCTAGCCGTATCCTACGGTGGAGCTCATTTTCATACGTAGGCTACCACCGGCTGTTTTCAGCAAAATGCGCTGCCAGAGTCGGCCTCTGGAACTAAAACCCCTACTGGGGCGCGCTCGATATGGAGCTCCATAACCGCGTTTTCCTAGGACTTAAGCCATCTTGTCCCCTCTGCAATAGCCCCAGTCACGGCGCGGTCGAGTGTCCACTAGTCAACTCATTCCCCAGGGCCGCCCTTTCATCTCGCATCTCCTAAACTGCGCTCAGCAACCCCATCTCTCGAAGACGTCGTATCTCTAGATGCCCAGTGTCTGGCCGATATCAAACTCTGGAGGATGTTTTAGACGAATGGAATGGTCTGTGCATGTTCTACGACGACTGCCAATCATCTCCAGAAGAGCTCCAGTTGTACACCGACGCAGCCCCCTCAACAGGCTTCGGAGGCTTTTTCAAAGGGCGCTGGTTTGCATCCCCGTGGCCACTAGAGTTCAGAGAGCTAACAACTGGAAACGAATCGTCAGCCGTGTTCGAACTCTACCCCGTAGCCATCACGGCCCTACCTGGGGGAATGAGTGGACCTCCAAGAGTGTGATAATCCACAGCGACAACGAAGCCGTAGTGCACGTCATTAATAACGAGCTCAAAATCGCCTGCGCTTTCCCCTCTTAGTAGGCGTCTAATCTGGATAGCAGCCAGCTACCAGCTTATTATAAGAGCCGCGCACGTCCCCGGTTGCCACAATGGAATTGCTGACTCTCTCTCTCGTCTTAAATTCCAGAGATTCAGAAGCTCGGCTCCAGAGGCGGACCCGTACCCTACTCCACTCCCCAGCTTTTCGGAGACCATCTTCCCATAAACCACCCCCTCAGCTATCTTCAGCCCATCACGGCCGACCTAGCCCTTCAAGCCCTCGCACCCAGGACCATGCAGTCCTACTGGACTGCTTGGTCGTGCTTCAAACAGTTCCACGCAAAGCACTCACTACCATTTCCCAGTTTCGATGCAGTCACCATATCATCATTTATCACCTATACGCCCACACTTCACTCGGGATCAAAGTTTCTTCCATTAGAGTCTACCTAGCTGGCATTCATTTCTTCTACAAACGCCCCCACGGCTCCGAATGCCCCTTCTCCGACACCAGGATAGGCTTGTTAATTAAAGGTATCCGTAGGCAACATCCAGTCCCCCAAGACTCCCGCCTTCCCATTACTTCAAGCATTCTCGCCACCCGCCTCGCTACCCTTTGCAAAGGGTCATGTCACCGCATTCCGATTCCACCATCTCCGTTATGTTTCTACTGGCCTTTTTGGGCTGCTGAGATGTAGCGAGTTTACATGCCCTTCGTCTCTCTTCATTCCCGATGTCCACCCGTGCATCGCAGATCTAGAGCAGCTAGACCAAGACACCATTCGATTTACCATCAAACAGAGTAAAACCGATCAGTCCCGAAAGGACACTCCATATCCATTTAACTCCGCCTCAGATCTTCAGCCTTTCCAATACCTATCTCACTACATCTCATATCGGTCAGCTCAAGCTTCGTCTACTAGCCCGCCCTTCGTGCCAGACGAAGGGCTACCCATCACTCGCCACAGATTCCAGACACTCTTAAAAACCATTCTAGTCAAATCTGGTTTTCCCGCGGATCGCTACTCCGCACACTCCTTCAGGATAGGAGCTGCCACAACAGCTGCGCTCAACGGCTTATCGGAGCAACAAATTAAAATACTGGGCCGTTGGTCCTCGGATGCCTACCAGTCTTACATCCGCTCCAATCTAGCGGATTTACGACTCGCTCAGCAAGCACTTATGTAGTTGGTAGCGGCCTTCTCTGTGATCTTTTGGGGTGCAAGCGGTCATCGCTCTATCGCGATATCCGCTCCAGGCACTCCAGGACCACGGACAGCTACCTTGCCAAACACGCACTTCTCCCATACATTCTAGTCTAGCTGAAGCAATCATATAGAAGGGCGAACTAGTGAAATGATGTTTTATAAACAAAGTTCGGGTGGAGCCTTCGGGATGATTGACAGCAATTAACTCACCCACTGCCGCCGCAGGGTAGGCCTATTTAAGCCGACCTCCTTTTCCATACGTCACACGCTCCGACGTTCGCGAAATCATCCCCCCTCCTCCCCCTACTCCTCCATTTCACCAATTGCCCTGTTACTCATCCTCCTTACACAGGGGGGTGCAAGCGGTCATCGCTCTATCACGATATCCGCTCCAGGCACTCCAGGACCACGGACAGCTACCTTGCCAAACACGCACTTCTCCCATACATTCTAGTCTAGCTGAAGCAATCATATAGAAGGGCGAACTAGTGAAATGATGTTTTATAAACAAAGTTCGGGTGGAGCCTTCGGGATGATTGACAGCAATTAACTCACCCACTGCCGCCGCAGGGTAGGCCTATTTAAGCCGACCTCCTTTTCCATACGTCACACGCTCCGACGTTCGCGAAATCATCCCCCCTCCTCCCCCTACTCCTCCATTTCACCAATTGCCCTGTTACTCATCCTCCTTACACAGGGGGGTGCAAGCGGTCATCGCTCTATCACGATATCCGCTCCAGGCACTCCAGGACCACGGACAGCTACCTTGCCAAACACGCACTTCTCCCATACATTCTAGTCTAGCTGAAGCAATCATATAGAAGGGCGAACTAGTGAATCTACATTTAAGGTGTCAAGTTATGAACGTGAACATGCACTGTTCTGTTATCCAAAGTCTTGTAACCGGAGGGTTGCCGGTTCGAACCCCAACCAGTAGGAATGGCTGAAGTGCCCTTGAGCAAGGCACTTAACCCCTCACTGCTCCCTGAGCGCCGCTGTAGCAGCCAGCTCACTGCGTCAGGATGAGTGTGTGCTTCACTTCACTGTGTGCTGAGTGTGTTTCACTAATTCACGGATTGGGATAAATGCAGAGACCAAATCAGTGGCGATTCTGAACATTTTTAACAAGGGTGGCACTAGTGAGGCACTGATTAATTCAAGGGTGGCATGAGGCAAAACATCCAGATAAACAGAAACAGGCTCAAGATGTGAAATTAGCACAAATACATTAGGGAAACCAGACACAAACACCATACTTATAAATTGAAAGGACAAAAAAACACAAATACCTTACTCTTACATAAAATTTCTTTGTATTTGAATAAAATGTAATACAAACATATTAAAGTTAATTATCTAAGTTGTCTGTCACTGGGCTATGTTGTGCTAAAACAAATTCCATCATGGGGACATTCAAATATAATTCATGATGAAGATAAAAAACAATTAGCACAAATACATTAGGGAAACCAGACACAAACACCATACTTATAAATTGAAAGGACAAAAAAAACACAAATACCTTACTCTTACATAAAATTTCTTTGTATTTGAATAAAATGTAATACAAACATATTAAAGTTAATTATCTAAGTTGTCTGTCACTGGTTCTGTTGTGCTAAAACAAATTCCATCATGGGGACATTCAAATATAATTCATGATGAAGATAAAAAAAGATACAAATATACTCATCCAAGACATTTCCCCCACAATAACTTATATCTATGGCCATCTATTTTTGTAGCTGTTAAAATAATTTGACCTGCTTTTTTGTCTATTTGTTTATTTTCTGAAGAAACTTGAGGTTGGTATGAAGGAGTGTATTGTGTATGTGAGCAATTTCATCTTCCTGAATCTCAATATTATGATCACAACAAGTCTGGACAAATTATTCATTACATTTTCATGTGGGGTAACTTGTTGCAGGGCAACCACATAACCAGTTCCATATCTTCCGATTGGATGATTAATGATCAGTTTCTTGAGAACTTTAAAGTTCTCAAGAAACTTGAGGTTGGTATGAAGGAGTGTATTGTGGATGTGAGCAAACATTGTTCACGTTGCACATGGTGCAACTTCTTGCAGGGTAACCACATAACCGGTTCCATGGTTCCTTGAGGCTTGAGGGAGTGTATTGTGTGTGTGTGAGCAACCGACAAGTTACTCATTTTGCACTGGATCATCTTGCATTGAATCTCAATATTATGATTACAACAAGTCTGGGCAAATTATTAAAACCAGTTATGGAACAGTGTGCCTTCCACAGCACACCTACCCCCTCCCCCACCACCCCCCAACATTCTAAATCAATTTTAAGCACCATATTGTTATGTATGATAAATATTATACACCATTTGAAAGCTTTGACTCTTGGGAATCCAAAAATGACAACTTTTTTCATGTACAATCTGTATAGTGCTTTACATTCTCAGATTAATCTTATTATGTCTCAATAAGACATAACCCCCCTCTGCTTTTGGTGCTACCCTGATCTCTGGCTGTAGTGTAGCTGCAGCACAATAAGTAGATGCAACATATTGGGTACTGAAATATTCACAAGAATCCATAGAAATTGAATCTTCATGTTGTATTATCCAATATTAGTTGTACTTATGTCTATCTTATACACACTCATTGAACCAACAAAGTAAATGCAAAAATAGAGACTTTTTTGTAATTATTCCATATTTTGTGTAGTCAGTCTATATCAGAACACCTGACATACAATCTCAATACAGTAGTCATTTGAGACCAGGATTATGCTTCTACACCAAGAGGTTGCCACACAGTAATCCTTTTATTGTCAGTATGCATTTTGGGAACCCAAACGTCCTATGGGGAGTTTCCAGGGCATTTTACAAAATGCATGAGCATACCTTGGCAAATGATGGTCCAAAGCAGTCATTTTTATTCAGTTATCCGAAGTCTTCTTATTATTATTATTACAGTGCATGAAAATGCACTGTACTGTTATTCCAAGGCTTTTGAAAATGCACTCTACTGTTCTTCCTAGGCTTCTTCTTCTTATTACAGTGCATGAAAATGCACTGTACTGTTATTCCAAGGCATTTTATTATTTAAAATATTATATATATTATTATATACTGTTCTTCCAAAATTTCTTATTATAGTGCATGACAATGCACTATACTGTTCTTCCAAAATGTCTTATTATAGTGCATGAAAATGCACTATACTGTTCTTCCAAAATTTCTTATTACAGTGCATGAAAATGCACTGTACTGTTCTTCCTAGGCTTCTTCTTATTACAGTGCATGAAAATGCACTGTACTGTTCTTCCTAGGCTTCTTATTCTTATGCTTCTTCTTATTACAGTGCATGAAAATGCACTGTACTGTTCTTCCTAGGCTTCTTCTTATTACAGTGCATGAAAATGCACTGTACTGTTATTCCAAGGCATTTTATTACAGTGCATGAAAATGCACTGTACTGTTCTTCCTAGGCTTCTTATTACAGTGCATGAAAATGCACTGTACTGTTCTTCCTAGGCTTCTTCTTATTCTTCTTCTTCTTCTAACGCATTTAATGCAGCTTCAACCGTTTAACGTAGAAACTTCATTCAAACTATGTTACGTAGGTCTTACTTAGGACATGGGTGCTATGTATTTTTCAACTTTGTAACTTTTATACTTTTTAAACTATTAATTAAAAACTAATCAAAATTTCCCCATTGACTTAACATTATGATTATGACATCACAATACGGCCGTTAAGCAATTAGAATCCTATGGCAGGTGTTCGGGCCACCTGGACCAACTGCCAGTCTCAGGCTTTAAGCATACAAACTGGCCCTATTAAGACTACACATCCTGTTCAACTGCTTCCTCTACCAAAAACTGTTTCAAAATAAAAGTCCTCACTATAATATTTTACTGTTAAACAATTTAACCCTTTAAACTACTGAACTTTTTAACTGTTCAGCCATTGTAACTGTTACTTGTCATCAACTATGACTCCTACCCACTGTAGCTAGTTAGCTAAGTTAGCTAAGTAGCATGGTTAGCATAGTTAGCATGCTAGCATAGTTAGCATGCTAATTAGCATTTTTAGCAAAACTGCTTAAAATGATTAGCTAAGTTAGCTAAGTCACATGGTTAGCATAGTTAGCATGCTAGCATGTTAGCATGCTAGTTAGCATTTTTAGCAAAACTGCTAAAAATGATTAGCTAAGTTAGCTAAGTCACATGGTTAGCATAGTTAGCATGCTAGCATGTTAGCATGCTAGTTAGCATTTTTAACAAAACTGCTTAAAATTATTAGCTAAGTTAGCTAAGTCACATGGTTAGCATGCTAGCATGTTAGCATGCTAGTTAGCATTTTTAGCAAAACTGCTTAAAATGATGAGCTAAGTCAGCTAAGTAACATGGTTAACATTGTTAGCATGTTAGTTAGCATAGTTAGCATAACTGCTAAAAATGATTAACTAAGTTAGCTAAGTCACATGGTTAGCATACTTAGCATTTTAACATTGTTAGCATGCTAGTTAGCATAGTAACTTGGTTAGCATTATTATCTTTGTTAATATAGTTAGCATAACTGCTAGCAAACATTAGAGCCATTCCAAGTGTCAGTTATCGTCAACTATCTACCTAAATAATTTAACCATTTAAACTATCCACTTATTTAACTGTTCAGTCATTCCAACTATATTAAACCTCATCTACCTAGCAACCAATATAGTTTGTTTTTACTCTGTATGATATTTTACGTCATATTTTTGCATTTTCATGCACTGTATTTCCTTCAGGAAATGCTTTTCTAGTTCTTATTCTTATTCTTCCGCTAACGCATTTAATGCAGCTTCAACCGTTTAACGTAGAAACTTCATTCAAACTATGTTACGTAGGTCTTACTTGGGACATGGGTGCTATGTATTTTTCAGCTTTGTAACTTTTATACTTTTTAAACTATTAATTAAAAACTAATCAAAATTTCCCCATTGACTTAACATTATGATTATGACATCACAATACGGCCGTTAAGCAATTAGAATCCTATGGCAGGTGTTCGGGCCACCTGGACCAACTGCCAGTCTCAGGCTTTAAGCATACAAACTGGTCCTATTAAGACTACACATCCTGTTCAAGTGCTTCCTCTGCCAAAAACTGTTTCAAAATAAAAGTCCTCACTATAATATTTTACTGTTAAACAATTTAACCCTTTAAACTACTGAACTTTTTAACTGTTTAGCCATTGTAACTGTTACTTGTCATCAACTATGACTCCTACCCACTGTAGCTAGTTAGCTAAGTTAGCTAAGTCACATGGTTAGCATAGTTAGCATGCTAACATGTTAGCATGCTAGTTAGCATTTTTAGCAAAACTGCTTAAAATGATTAGCTAAGTTAGCTAAGTCACATGGTTAGCATAGTTAGCATGCTAGCATATTAGCATGCTAGTTAGCATTTTTAGCAAAACTGCTTAAAATGATTAGCTAAGTTAGCTAAGTAACATGGTTAGCATAGTTAGCATGCTAGCATGTTAGCATGCTAGTTAGCATTTTTAGCAAAACTGCTAAAAACAATTAGCTATGTTAGCTAAGCAATGTGGTTAGCATGCTAGCATGTTAGCATGCTAGTTAACATTTTTAACAAAACTGCTAAAAATGATTAGCTAAGTTAGCTAAGTAACGTGGTTAGCATAGTTTGCATGCTAGCGTGTTAGCATGCTAGTTAGCATAGTAACTTTGTTAATATTATTATCTTTGCTAACATAGTTAGCATAACTGCTAGCAAACATTAGAGCCATTCCAACTGTCAGTTATCGTCAACTATCTACCTAAATAATTTAACCATTTAAACTATCCACCTATTTAACTGTTCAGTCATTCCAACTATATTAAACCTCATCTACTTAGCAACCAATATAGTTTGTTTTTATTCTGTATGATATTTTACATTATATTTTTGCATTTTCATGCACTGTATTTCCTTCAGGAAATGCTTTTCTAGTTATTATTCTTCTTCTAACGCACTTAATGCAGCTTCAACCGTTTAACGTAGAAACTTCATTCAAACTATGTTACGTAGGTCTTACTTAGGACATGGGTGCTATGTATTTTTCATCTTTGTAACTTTTATACTTTTTAAACTATTAATTAAAAACTAATCAAAATTTCCCCATAGAGTTAACATGGGCTGATGACATCACAATAGAGCCGTTAAGCAATTAGAATCCTATGGCAGGTGTTCGGGCCACCTGGACCAACTGCCAGTCTCAGGCTTTAAGCATACAAACTGGCCCAATTAAGACTACACATCCTGTTCAACTGCTTCCTCTGCCAAAAACTGTTTCAAAATAAAAGTCCTCACTATAATATTTTACTGTTAAACAATTTAACCCTTTAAACTACTGAACTTTTTAACTGTTCAGCCATTGTAACTGTTACTTGTCATCAACTATGACTCCTACCCACTGTAGCTAGTTAGCTAAGTAACATGGTTAGCATAGTTAGCATGCTAGCATGTTAGCATGCTAGTTAGCATTTTTAGCAAAACTGCTAAAAATGATTAGCTAAGTTAGCTAAGTCACATGGTTAGCATAGTTAGCATGCTAGCATGTTAGCATGCTAGCATGTTAGCATGCTAGTTAGCATTTTTAGCAAAACTGCTTAAAATGATTAGCTAAGTTAGCTAAGTCACATGGTTAGCATAGTTAGCATGCTAGCATGTTAGCATTTTTAACAAAACTGCTAAAAATGATTAGCTAAGTCACATGGTTAACATAGTTAGCATGCTAGCATAGTTAGCATTTAAAGCAAAACTGCTTAAAATGATTAGCTAAGTTAGCTAAGTCACATGTTTAGCATATTTAGCATGCTAGCATGCTAGTTAGCATTTTTAACAAAAGTGCTAAAAATGATTAGCTAAGTTAGCTAAGTCACATGGTTAGCATACTTAGCATTTTAACATTGTTAGCATGCTAGTTAGCATAGTAACTTGGTTAACATTATTATCTTTGTTAACATAGTTAGCATAACTGCTAGCAAACATTAGAGCCATTCCAAGTGTCATTTATCGTCAACTATCTACCTAAATAATTTAACCATTTAAACTATCCACTTATTTAACCGTTCAATCATTCCAACTATATTAAACCTTATCTACCAAGTAAATCATTTACCTATATCAACTATCCACCTATTTAACTGTTCAGTCATGCCAACTATATTAAACCTCATCTACCTAGCAACCAATATAGTTTGTTTTTACTCTGTATGATATTTGACATCATATTTTTTGCATTTTCATGCACTGTATTTCCTTCAGGAAATGCTTTTCTAGTTACAGTGCATGAAAATGCACTGTACTGTTCTTCCAAGGCATTTTATTATTATTCTTCTTCTAACGCACTTAATGCAGCTTCAACCGTTTAACGTAGAAACTTCATTCAAACTATGTTACGTAGGTCTTACTTAGGACATGGGTGCTATGTATTTTTCATCTTTGTAACTTTTATACTTTTTAAACTATTAATTAAAAACTAGTCAAAATTTCCCCATAGACTTAACATGGGCTGATGACATCACAATAGAGCCGTTAAGCAATTAGAATCCTATGGCAGGTGTTCAGGCCACCTGGACCAACTGCCAGTCTCAGGCTTTAAGCATACAAACTGGCCCTATTAAGACTACACATCCTGTTAGACTGCTTCCTCTGCCAAAAACTGTTTCAAAATAAAAGTCCTCACTACAATATTTCACTGTTAAACAATTTAACCCTTTAAACTACTGAACTTTTTAACTGTTCAGCCATTGTAACTGTTACTTGTCATCAACTATGACTCCTACCCACTGTAGCTAGTTAGCTAAGTTAGCTAAGTAACATGGTTAGCATAGTTAGCATGCTAGCATGCTAGTTAGCATTTTTAGCAAAACTGCAAAAAATGATTAGCTAAGTTAGCTAAGTCACATGGTTAGCATAGTTAGCATGCTAGCATGTTAGCATGCTAGTTAGCATTTTTAGCAAAACTGCTTAAAATGATTAGCTAAGTTAGCTAAGTCACATGGTTAGCATAGTTAGCATGCTAGCATGTTAGCATGCTAGTTAGCATTTTTAGCAAAACTGCTAAAAATGATTAGCTAAGTTAGCTAAGTAACGTGGTTGACATAGTTTACATGCTAGCGTGTTAGCATGCTAGTTAGCATAGTAACTTTGTTAATATTATTATCTTTGTTAACATAGTTAGCATAACTGCTAGCAAACATTAGAGCCATTCCAACTGTCAGTTATCGTCAACTATCTACCTAAATAATTTAACCATTTAAACTATCCACCTATTTAACTGTTCAGTCATTCCAACTATATTAAACCTCAACTACTTAGCAACCAATATAGTTTGTTTTTACTCTGTATGATATTTTACATCATATTTTTGCATTTTCATGCACTGTATTTCCTTCAGGAAATGCTTTTCTAGTTCTTATTCTTCTTCTTCTTCTAACGCACTTAATGCAGCTTCAACCGTTTAACGTAGAAACTTCATTCAAACTATGTTACGTAGGTCTTACTTAGGACATGGGTGCTATGTATTTTTCAGCTTTGTAACTTTTATACTTTTTAAACTATTAATTAAAAACTACTCAAAATTTCCCCATTGACTTAACATTGGGCCTTTATGACATCACAGCAATTAGAATCCTATGGCAGGTGTTCGGGCCACCTGGACCAACTGCCAGTCTCAGGCTTTAAGCATACAAACTGGCCCTATTAAGACTACACATCCTGTTCAACTGCTTCCTCTGCCAAAATCTGTTTCAAAATAAAAGTCCTCACTACAATATTTTACTGTTAAACAATTTAACCCTTTAAACTACTGAACTTTTTAACTGTTCAGCCATTGTAACTGTTACTTGTCATCAACTATGACTCCTACCCACTGTAGCTAGTTAGCTAAGTTAGCTAAGTAATATGGTTAGCATAGTTAGCATGCTAATTAGCATTTTTAGCAAAACTGCTAAAAATGATTAGCTAAGTTAGCTAAGTAACATGGTTAGCATAGTTAGCATGCTAGCATGTTAGCATGCTAGTTAGCATTTTTAGCAAAACTGCTAAAAATGATTAGCTAAGTTAGCTAAGTAGCATGGTTAGCATAGTTAGCATGCTAGCATGTTAGCATGCTTGTTAGCATAGTTAGCATAACTGCTAAAAATGATTAGCTAAGTTAGTTAAGTAACATGGTTAGCATAGTTAGCATGCTAGTTTGTTAGCATGCTAGTTAGCATAGTAACTTGGTTAACATTATTATCTTTGTTAATATAGTTAGCATAACTGCTAGCAAACATTAGAGCCATTCCAACTGTCAGTTATCGTCAACTATCTACATAAATAATTTAACCATTTAAACTATCCACCTATTTAACTGTTCAGTCATTCCAACTATATTAAACCTCATCTACTTAGCAACCAATATAGTTTGTTTTTACTCTGTATGATATTTTACATCATATTTTTGCATTTTCATGCACTGTATTTCCTTCAGGAAATGCTTTTCTAGTTCTTCTTATTCTTCTTCTTCTAACACATTTAATGCAGCTTCAACCGTTTAACGTAGAAACTTCATTCAAACATTGACGCGTAGGTCTTAATTAGGACATGTGGGCTTTGTATTTTTCATCTTTGTAACTTTTATACTTTTTAAACTATTAATTAAAAACGATCAAAATTTCCCCATTGACTTAATATTATGATTATGACATCACAATACGGCCGTTAAGCAATTAGAATCCTATGGCAGGTGTTCAGGCCATCTGGATCAACTGCCAGTCTCAGGCTTTAAGCATACAAACTGGCCCTATTAAGACTACACATCCTGTTCAACTGCTTCCTCTGTCAAAAACTGTTTCAAAATAAAAGTCCTCACTACAATATTTCACTGTTAAACAATTTAACCCTTTAAACTACTGAACTTTTTAACTGTTCAGCCATTGTAACTGTTACTTGTCATCAACTATGACTCCTGCCCACTGTAGCTAGTTAGCATGGTTAGCATAGTTAGCATGTTACCATTGCTAACATTGTTAGCATTTTTAACAAAACTGCTAAAAATTATTAGCTAAGTTAGCTAAGTAACATGGTTAGCATAGTTAGCATGCTAGTTAGCATTTTTAGCAAAACTGCTAAAAATGCTTAGCTAGGTTAGCTAAGTAACATGTTAGCATAGTTAGCATGCTAACATGTTAGCATGTTAGTTAGCATAGTTAGCATAACTGCTAAAAATGATTAACTAAGTTAGCTAAGTAACATGGTTAGCATGCTAGCATGTTAGCATGCTAGTTAGCATTTTTAACAAAAGTGCTAAAAATGATTAGCTAAGTTAGCTAAGTCACATGGTTAGCATACTTAGCATTTTAACATTGTTAGCATGCTAGTTAGCATAGTAACTTGGTTAGCATTATTATCTTTGTTAACATAGTTAGCATAACTGCTAGCAAACATTAGAAGCTTTCCAAGTGTCAGTTATCGTCAACTATCTACTTAAATCATTTAACCATTTAAACTATCCACTTATTTAACTGTTCAGTCATTCCAACTATATTAAACCTCATCTATCTAGCAACCAATATAGTTTGTTTTTACTCTGTATGATATTTTACATCATATTTTTTGCATTTTCATGCACTGTATTTCCTTCAGGAAATGCTTTTCTAGTTCTTCTTCTTCTGATTATTCTTCTTCTTCTAACGCAGTTAATGCAGCTTCAACAGTTTAATGTAGAAACTTCATTCAAACTATGTTGCGTAGGTCTTACTTAGGACATGGGGGCTTTATATTTTTCATCTTTGTAACTTTTATACTTTTTAAACTATTAATTAAAAACGAATCAAAATTTCCCCATTGACTTAACATTGCCCTTTATGACATCACAGCAATTAGAATCTTCTGCCAGGTGGCCAGGCCAGAGCCATATAAAGGTACAGTTGCGACAATGGGTGTTCAAAATTCGTTATAACTTCAAAAAGTTCCTGGAAGTGATTGACAATGGATTAGAATGCATTAAATAAGCTACTGTTCAATGAGAGACAGAGCCACAATTTTGGGTAATTGACAGACAATAAATGCATTGATATACAATATGTATAACATAGTGTAATTATTGTGTAAACAGTGTTATCCTACCATTGGGCGGTGGTAGTGTAGTGGTTAAGGAGCTGGGCTAGCGTGCAGTAGCCTGAAAGTTGTCGGTTCAATTCCCGGCTTCCACCGTTGTGCCCTTGAGCAAGGCACTTAACCCCAAGTTGCTCCGGGGACAATGTGATCCCTTGTAATATAGCTGACATATGTAAGTCACTTCGGTCAAGAAGTGTCTGCTAAATGTAATGTAATGTAAATGTAATGTAATTACAACAATATTAAATTAAATCCCAGACCGTATCCTGCTAAATATCGGAAGGTGACCTTTTTTTCTCGCTTTTACGTATGTGTCACTTAATATTAATTTCTGTCCAAAACCAAGACGGGAGATTCTTTAGAAAACGCAGTAGCACCCACCCCATAAGTGTAGCCTAGGCCTATCTAAATTATCGTTATAAAAAAAATGACCTAGTACGTGACTCCAGAGCTGTAAACAGTGTTTTTGAGACTGCGTGTAGCCTTCAAAAGCGCATGGAGATTTTAATTTTGCAACGAGAAACTGTAACAGAGCTAGTCTAAGTCTAACATTAACTTGTTTGAGTTTTCTCCCCAACGTTTTATCTGGTAGTTCTTCACTGATCTGAGATAATGAGCGAACTACCTTAACTAGCGTCTCGGGAGAATAAAAAAAAAAGTTTAAAAGTTTTCCAACATCTCTCCAGTGTAATGGTGGGCATGTTAAGTTAACCGTAGCATTACCTACACGTAACCCCATGGTAATGCGATGCGAGTGATCATAATAACATATAAAACGTGATATAGTCCTTGATAAAGAACCAGCTATGAACTCCTAAACAACAGCATTTTGTCACCGTTTGTCATTCACCGTGCTGTGAATACAGCATTAAGATGCTAGGCTAAAGAATTGAGATTCAGAGAACTTGCATGGTTGTGCTCATCCTGTCAGAAAATAGCAATTTGATCAGTGATCATGCATGATATCGGTGCAAGCTTCGTTTGAAACTGGTTTCTGGGGATGGGGTTTACACGATCCTTCACTGGGCTAGTTCATATGACCGTGCTGATGCTAAGCTGCAGCTCCCTCAAATCTATATAGGTTTTCATGCACATTAGGCTAGCTTTTGCCAATGAAAATGAATGCAACATAAAAAAAAAACAGTAGGCTACTGCTCCTAACTGAAGAAACGTTTAGGTTACTGTAAGGAAATTATTATTATCATTGTATAACCATTTGTGTAAGCAGAAATATTGTTGTGCTGAGTTCTAAGAACAGAGAGTTCAAGTTAAATGTTGTTGTGCTGAGTTCTAAGAACAGAGAGTACAAGTTAAGTGTGCACCCAGACAGACAGGAACTGCACCCTGTCTGTGTGTGTGTGTGTGGGTGGGTGAGATAAGAGTATGTCACAATGAAGTCGCTATGTCTTGCTTTCTATTTTCTGTGTGCATCTGTACAATAAAAGACACAGCTTTTGGGCTGCAGAGTCAGAGACTGATGGTGTGAGGAATTCTTCCTTACATTAGCAGGCTCTCCTCTTGGTACCAGAGTTGTGGTTCTTGTATGTTGGGGTTAAATTCCCTGACAGTTACCAACAATGTTAACAACAAACTCAGCTTCACTGCTGCAAACAAAGTTGGCTATATGCTTCGCCATATAACAAACCAGCTAGCCTTGTGATAACAAAATCTTTACCTTTTGTTTAGTCCACTGAAAGTTATCCACATATCAAACGATTAAATACACAGTTATGGAGGAATTGTTTTGGGGAAGCAGTTGCACTATATCCCACTTTTGCTGCCTTTAAGCCACTTAGATCCATAGCCTAGATGAGCATTGCGCATACGTTACAACTTGACGTGATGGTGAAGCTAAATGCCCAAGAAACGTCACGTCAAGTTGTAGGCCTACTAAACGCAAAAACTTAATGACAGCTTGTTCGTGGTGGTGTAGTGCTACCTAATTGAAATGGGATAGGCAAGTATCTTATATTCGCAGGGCTGGCGCTAGCCATTTGGGTGCCCTAAGCACAAATGCTTGGTGGTGCCCCCCCCCCCACACACACACACACACACACACACATACCCCAACCAACCACCACCACCACCAAAGGAATAAAAACCATTCAGAATTTATTAGTTAGTTGTTTTTCTAATTGCAGTTTCACCAACAGATGTCGCCTTTGGCCTAGTATGAACCTCTTGGAAATGACCGCATAGAACAACAACTAGTAAATTTACCTAAAGCTGTCTAATTTGGCAAAATGATATAATGTTCAGTTGCAGGGTTTTTCCAAAGTTCACCTTACCAAGAGTTGTTCCCAATCATCATTTCATTACGTTGTGAAAGTGTCACTTGTAGCGTCCCAGACAGCAAAATATATTTGGGCCAGATTTGGTCCAGATCTTCATTAGCATTTGGCGCAGATCCTCTAAACGGACCTGCCCCGGGGTCATTTCTTCCAACGGGCCAATACCGGAACAGGTTGGAATTACGAATCAGAGACAGATCTGGGCCAGAACTGGCCCAGTACAGTTAATATGACAAAGATAATGTCCATCCTGGCCCAGTGATCATCAAAAACGAAGTGGACATTCTTCTCTCTTTTATCTGCCCTGGGTAAGGAGCCCGATATCAGGGGTGAATAACATACCCCGTGATATGGGGCCTTGGGCCCAGTAGGGGAGAACGGGCTAAATTGAGCATAGGGGTAAGCTGAGCCACCCCTTTTTTTTAGAAAACCGTAAACAAATTGTATCAGTTAATTTAAGGAAGAGGGAATCATTCTTTACAATATGTGGAAAGGTACAGTACATGGCAAATGTGGTAAAAAAAATAAATAATAATAAATAAATAAATAAAATGTAAAAAAAATTCTTATATGTATTTTCTATTTCATTAGTTAAAATAAATGTTGAAAAAGCAAACAAATCAAAGATAATCTTTCTTGGATCACCGAAAAGATAGCCTAATAGGATAAGTGTTAATTTCTAGTGAGCATTAATTTACACAAATGACAAGCCGGCATGATGTGCGGCACGCTAACTTTTAACACTGGATTCTTTTTATTTTTGATTTATTTATTGCTCCTCCATTATGGGGGTACTATTTATTTAGGCTTCAGGCTTTGCTATATGTCTGCCATGTGGGCTGATGGTGTGTGTGTGCGTGTGTGTGTAGACGTGTGTTTGTTTATTTATTGTCTGTACTGTTGGGTCTGGACCAGGGGGTCAAGAGCGTGCAGATTAGCTTCGGCATGTTAGCATACGCCATTTTCAAATATGGCGCTGCATGGAGCATTTAGAACCAGCTCCATGCACGAAAAATCCGTGTTGGGCACGAGCTCTCATGCGCGTACATGTTGGTGGGCGGGTACCTATCCGGCGGCCAAACATTATTCAGTGCGTATTTCTTGAGGATCCTATGAGAAGACGTGCATATTATGGTTGTTTATCCATCATATGACAAATAAACAAATAAAGAAAATTGTATTGATCTTGTTTCATTGTTGTTTGTCCCGAAGAAACATAGCCTAAACATGATTAAAGACAATAAATTACACAACAGCGGCATAAAGACCTTGTCTCGTTACACCATGGGTCTCCAACACGTTGCTCTCAACCTACAGTATAGCCGCCCCCTTTGGAGCTTGCCAGAGGCTGAAGCACTAGGCTACTACATTTAAACACAATTATTGCCGCGAGGCATTCCAGCCTACAAATTTAATAAAAAGTAAACCATGCATTATTAAAAAAAAAAAAAATCAATTTAGGCTACTTCGCTATGCAATAAGGTTTCCATTAGAGCACAGCGCACGTTGAAATGAATGAAGGAAAGGCCTTGTCTCGCAATAAACAGCTGGAAATTCCAACACTTTTTCAACTACACGAAACTTTACAGTGATCATCAAATACTCTCTAGATTTAAATGCCCATCAGTCTCAACATTTAACTATATAATAAAAGTCAAAAAGTAAATTAAATCCCATACCAAAACCGAAAATCGTCTGCGTTTGATAGCCTGGTATGCCGCTCCAAACAAAACGCATGTCTTACAATAATGTACAATGTAAGAAATAAAGGTCTGCCTCGAATAAGCCTACCTCAAATAAATACCTGTGCTTTGCAGCCTAAGTAAATAGCAGACCCTGGACATAATTTAGGATTTACGGAAAGTATGCAATCATACGATGCTGGACGCCTGGCGATGCTCTGGCTGTCTACTGTGCCTCTGACACCGCTGCCTCATTTGGATGGTAACTCCACAGGTGAGCGTGAAGATTGGATGTCGTGGATGCGTAAGTAAACTGTTTTTTGCTGAGTCCGCAGACAACATTCTCTTTAACCGTTACTTTACCATCTGCGGTGTACAACTCAAAGTAAAGACACCACATTTTAGATGAGTTGGGGACGGAATTGTCCGCTCAGGCTGACCGTTCTGTGCATTATCTTCAATACTATCTTCCATAATATTGAATATCTTCAATATTATTTTCAAAACAGGGTGGCTATTGAGGGCTCTGGCTCCAGTCATTATTACAGTGCATGAAAATGCACTGTACTGTTCTTCCTAGGCAACAACTTCTTATTATTATTCCGCTTACCACTTTTTCCGTACGCTATTTCTCTTGAACAGTTAACTTAGAAACTTCATTCAAATTTGTAACGTACTGTAGGTATTCAAACGGGCCAAGCTGCTATGTCTTTTCAACTTTGAAACTTTTATACTTTTTAAACTATTAAAGAAAAACTTTTTAAAAATCCCCATAGACTTAACATTGCTGATTGTGACATCATAATACGGCAGTTAAGCAATTAGAATCCTATGGCAGGTGTTCAGGCCACCTGCAGCCTCAGGCTTTAAGCATACAATCTCCTCACTACAATAATCCCCTGTTAAACAATGTAACCCATTAAACTACTAAACTTTTTACATTCAACTTTTAAACGGTCTACTTTTAAACTATCTATCTATTAAACTAGCTGTCTATCAACAACTTTTAAACTATCTACATTCAACTTTTAAACTATATACATTCACTAGCTGTCTATCAACAACTTTTAACTTGTCATCAACTGTCAACACTTTTCATCAACTATGACTCCTACCCACTGTAGCTAGTTAGCATGGTTAGCAAAGTTAGCATGTTAGCATTTTAAACATTTTTAGCAAAACTGCTAAAAATGATTAGCTAGGTTAGCTAAGTAACATGGTAGCATAGTTAACATGCTAGCATGTTAGCATGCTAGTTAGCATTTTAGCATAACTGCTAAAAATGATTAGCCAAGTTAGCTAAGTCACATGGTTAGCATAGTAGCATGTTAGCATTTTTTTCAAAACTGCTAGAAAACATGAGCTAAGTTAACTAAGTAACTTGATCAAAATAATTAGCTTTGTTAGCATAACTGCTAGCAAACATTAGAGCCATTCCAACTATCAGTTATCGTCAACTATCTATCTATATACAGCCTTTAAACTATTTGTCTACCAACACGCATTAAACTATCAGTATGTCAACAACCTTTAAACTATCTACATATAACTTTTAAACTTTCAACATTCATTCAACTATCTTTCTATTAAACTATCTGTCTATTAACAACTGTTAAACTGTCTACATTCAACTTTTAAACTGTCTACGTCTAAACTATCAACTTTTTATTAAGCTATGCTATGTCTGTCCTAGCTTCATTTTCATGCACTCGTAATTCCCTGGAATTACATTTTCTAGTTATTATTATTCTTCCCATCAAATTTCTGCGTCTAATTCAGCTTCAACCGTTTAACGTAGAAACTTCGTTCAAACTTTGTAACGTAGGTCTTGAAAAGGACACTTGAGGAATGAATTTTTAACTTTTGTAAACTTTATACTTTTTGAGATATTAACAAAAAACAAGCGTATTTTCCCCCATAGACTTTGCATTAGCACTATGACATCACAATGGACTAATTAACTTGATTTGCACCTGTATCAACTTCCAGCTGCTCAACTAGGACCCATCAAAGGGCCAGTTAAACTGATTGCACCTGTACTGTATCAACTGCTTTCTGCTTAACTAGGCCAACTCTCGCTGTGTCTCTCCATTCTACAAGGATATAAGGCACATTCCATCCAACTTTCTATCCATTCATCCTCTTCATACCATTCACTCATCCACCCATTAAACTATCCATCAACATCCATTAAACAATCTGCCTATCAACATCCATTCAACTTTCTATCTATCAACATCCATTACACTATCTACATTCAACTTTTAAACTATATACTCTGTCTCAGGCTTTAAGCATACAATATGGCTCTCTTAAGACTACTATTTCCTCTGCCCACAACTGTTTCAAAATAAATGTCCTCACTACAATAATTCTGCTAGTGACAAATGATATATTTATGCTTGTGGCCCAGGGTCTGTCTTGTCTATTGTGTGTTAATTGATTGTTTAGTGTTTACCTGTCTATGTTAAATGGCGCTGGCCACCAGGTATATGTTCCCCTCTGTCTAGTCTGATGTTAGTCTTGTCTTATCTAGCATATATGATGTGTAGGCTACTGTGAGTATGATGACTGTTACAATGCTGCTGTATTTTGATTAGAAGCTAAAGCAGATCTTTCATACTGGTTCAATCTCGCAAGATTAGATGCTAAAGCAGATTTTTCATACTGGTTCAATATCGCAATTTTGGAAGATTATTAACATTTTTCTGTGCATTTTTCTATGGACTCTTCTGCTTGGTTGTTCGAGCCAAGCCGAATAATAAATTACTGTCCATCTTCACTACTGTCTCTGCTTCTTTGGCCACACCCACATTTGTTAATGGTAACTTCCGCTCGGTTCCATTACAGAAGGTAACCTTCATGTTAAACCTGCTGCATGAAGAAGAGTGACTTCACCCGTGTCCGCTTGTTTGTTAAATAGTCCATCTCATCTCAAAGTTTCAATGCGCGATCGGAATAATGGTTTCATATTTGTTAACTGTACAAAATACATTCGGGCTGAAGCCCTGGCAAAATCAGCTGGCGACTACCCCTCGGGCACAGAACTTGTTCATTGACAACGTCATCTGTCATGTAAAACATGCTCCAAGAGAGCTCATAAAGATCAATCACACCCATTAGGCCCTTTAATGCAAATCGGATCAATGATCACAATATCAACAACGTTTGCTGCATTGCAAAAAAAAGCATTTCAGAAGCTATTATTAAGCCATAGAGATGTGCTACATGTAGGTGTTATGGATCTCAGCTCTCCATCTCCTGGTTGCAGCGATACAACGAGACAGTTTGTGCACGTTTAAGGTACCTAAACAACGACTGTTGCAGCACTGTCCTTTACTGGAAATTATTTTCACACTTTCAGATCACTTGGAGCTAGCCTAGCATACCGACAAGCTAGATCCGATCCAGAACCTCACGTATCTGCTGAACTTGCACAGAAACATCAGCTTTTTAAAATAGTTTTGAAAATTAAACATTTAGACTATTTTAGCACAGATTATGAGATTATTTTAATTTAATAATTATTGACAAAATTAAAATATATTAAGTTTTTTTTATTTATTTTTTTTAAGAAAAGTTTTCTTAAAACCCGTAGCGCCGTGCCTGGTATGAGGCCTTCCAAGATGGGAAACGTATGGTAGAGGGTTGTATGATGGACAACTATGTCAAGGTCAAGGTCACAGTAGTCTTTATTATATTTGAGGGGCTATTGTTGTACAGCTATCACTACAACAATACTTTCACCAAAAACAAAGCTCACAGCACACCCAATCCACAGGCAACCCGGAAACATACAGAAACATATAAAAATACATAATTACACAAACGTTCTGATGAGGGGACATAGCAGTGGGAACAAATACATTTTTAAATCTATCTATATGTCATGAGCTCTCTCTCTGCCTGGTAACACACGCTGATTGAAGTCTGACCTCCACCTGTTCCTGCTCTGCTCTGCTCTGCCTCACCCTCGTTACCTACCAGCTGCACTGCATTCACCACTCATCATGCCCTGTATATAAAGCCTTGCTTTTCAGTCCACACTTGTCAGATCGTCTGCAACCAGCACCAGTTACCTGCCTGTTTTGGAAAACGCCTCTGACTCTTTGCCTGTGATCCCAGACCCGCTCGACTACTTCTGTGTTCTCCAGCCCCGGTAATCTTGACCTGCCTTCCGTCCCTCTTCTACGAATACCGCCTAGTCCTTGACTGTACTGCTGCTTCGTTTCAATTGCTGTTGTGTCACGGTCGAACCAGCATGGAAACCGACGAACCAGAACCACCCACCGCCATGCAACGCCTGGAAGAGACAGAGAGAGAGGTAAACCGCAACACTGTTGACATTGCCTCCCTACTTCAAGCCGGCTACCAACAGCGTCAGCAGTTCCAGCAGCAACAGCAACAACTTGCAATGATCATTCAACTTCTCACCAACCTTTCTCCTCTGCCTGCTCCCACCGGCCCAGTCCCAGCCAGCCTGCTCACCGGCCCAGCACCCGAGTCTCCTGCCCAGTCTACTGCTGCCGTGGCTGCCGGAGCCCCAGAACCCAGGATCGGCAAT
The DNA here is from genome assembly GCF_018492685.1 of Alosa sapidissima. Classification (NCBI taxonomy): domain Eukaryota; kingdom Metazoa; phylum Chordata; class Actinopteri; order Clupeiformes; family Clupeidae; genus Alosa; species Alosa sapidissima. The sequence continues at coordinate 929,823 of NC_055964.1, forward strand.
CCAGAGCGGTTCAGCGGCGACCCAACCCAGGTACGGGCGTTCCTGACGAGCTGCCGTGTCCAGTTTACCCTGCAACCCAGGACTTTTGCCACTGAAGGGGCGAGGGTCGGTTACGTGATCACTCACCTGACGGGCCGAGCTCGACTCTGGGGAACGGCGGAGTTTGAGCGCCAGACCCCAGCATGTGCAACCTTCAACCTATTCGCAGAGGAGATGCTCAAGGTATTCGATTTGGAATCCACAACAGCCGAGGCATCTCGGACCCTGATGAGTATTCGCCAAGGCAGAAGGACTGTTGCGGATTACTCCATTGACTTTCGAACTGTGGCAAGTCGGAGCTCCTGGAACATGGAAGCATTGGTGGATGCCTTCCTCCACAGCCTGGCGGACTACATAAAGGATGAGCTGGTTTCCCATGTTCAACCCCCCACTCTTGATGAAGCCATTGCTCTGGCTGTCCGCATCGAACGCAGGATCCAGGCCCGCCGTCGTGAGAGAGGGCGCCAGAGTCCATCCACCAGCACACGGAGTGTCCCAACTGCCCTTCTGTCCGCACCTGCCACACCATCTAGCCAGCCGGACCAGTCTGAACCGATGGAGATCGGCCGCGCCTCCCTAACCCCTGCAGAGCGCCAGCGACGCATCACCTCCAACTTGTGCCTGTACTGTGGTGGTGATGGTCATCGAGTCGCCACCTGTCCAGCAAAAGCCGGAGCTCACCAGATGTAGGAGGAATCCGGATGAGCTCAATGAACATTCAGCCCTCCATCAGCCGTAAACCCCTCATCCAAGTCTGTCTTCACCTGTCTGATTCCACCCACACCCTGGCAGCCCTGGTGGACTCTGGCGCAGAAGCAAACAATATTGACACAGGACTTGCTCGTCAGCTGGGCTTGGAAAGCCATCGCTTGTCCACTCCTGTTCCAGCCCGGGCCCTGGACGGTCACGTAATTGGCACAGTTACCAGCGTCACAGCCCCAATCTCAATGATGGTGTCAGGAAACCACCGAGAGACCATCCGCTTCCACCTGCTCAGCTCTCCAGGCCAACCCCTAATCCTGGGCTACCCTTGGCTCCGTCTCCACAATCCTCACCTCGATTGGGCCTCCGGAACTGTGAAAGAGTGGGGAAATGCCTGCCACCTGACCTGTTTGCGTGCTGCCGCGCTGCCCCCCGGCTCAGTACCCCCCAGCACTGCCCCCGACATTTCTAATGTCCCTGAATGTTACCATGGCCTCCGAGAGGTGTTCAACAAGACCAAAGCCACATCTCTGCCCCCACACCGTCCGTACGACTGTGCCATTGATCTCCTCCCTGGGACTGCTCCACCCAAAGGTCACCTCTACTCACTATCCCCTCCTGAAAGAAAAACTATGGAGGATTACATCAGGGACTCCCTGGCAGCTGGACTCATCCGCCCGTCTTCCTCTCCTGCTGGTGCCGGGTTCTTCTTCGTGGGAAAGAAAGATGGTTCTCTTCGCCCCTGCATTGATTATCGAGGTCTGAATGATGTCACAGTGAAGAACCGGTACCCTCTGCCTTTACTCACCTCTGCTTTTGAGTTGCTCCAGGGATCCACTATTTTCACCAAACTGGACCTTAGAAATGCTTACCACCTAGTGCGAGTAAGGGAGGGTGACGAGTGGAAGACTGCATTCAACACCCACACCGGCCATTATGAGTACCTGGTAATGCCATTTGGCCTCACCAACGCCCCAGCGGTATTCCAGGCGCTGGTGAATGATGTGCTGCGGGACATGCTGAATAAATTCGTCTTCGTGTACCTGGACGACATCTTAATTTTCTCCAGAACTCTGTCCGAACACACCCGTCATGTCCAGCTGGTTCTTCGACGGCTCCTGGAGAACTCGCTCTATGTCAAAGCGGAGAAATGCGAGTTCCATGCTCAGACTGTGTCATTCCTGGGATACATCGTCGCTGAAGGCAATATCCAGATGGACCCCGCAAAGGTCTCGGCAGTTACCTCCTGGCCAGTTCCGGGGAATAGGAAGAAGTTGCAGCAATTCCTCGGTTTTGCCAATTTCTACCGGAAATTCATCCGGAACTACAGCTCCGTCGCCGCTCCCCTCACAGCTCTGACCAGCATCAAACACCCCTTTTTCTGGACCCCAGAGGCCAACACAGCCTTTCATACCCTCAAGGCCCGGTTCACCACTGCCCCCATCCTCCAGATGCCGGATTCAGACCGGCAGTTCGTTGTCGAGGTGGATGCCTCAGACGTGGGAGTCGGGGCCATACTCTCTCAACGGGCAGAGGAGTACAACAAGTTGCACCCCTGTGCATTTTTCTCTCGCCGGCTTTCACCTGCAGAGCGCAATTATGATGTTGGAAACCGTGAGCTGTTGGCTGTCAAGCTTGCCCTGGAGGAGTGGCGTCACTGGCTGGAGGGGTCCACAGTTCCGTTCCTGGTCTGGACCGATCACAAAAACCTCGAATACATCCGCAATGCCAAACGTCTTAACCCCAGACAGTCCCGCTGGGCCTTGTTTTTCACCAGATTCAACTTCACCCTGTCATACCGCCCAGGTTCTCGGAACACCAAGCCGGACGCTCTCTCCCGTCAGTTTCATAAGGATGACGCCCCTTCCCAGGAACCTGCATCAATTCTGCCCGATCCCTGCGTCGTAGCTGCCCTGACCTGGGATATCGAGGAGGAAATTCAAGAGGCCCTCCGTGACCATCCCAGTCCCAGTGCATGCCCAGACGGTCGTCTCTTCGTCCCAGAGAATTTGAGGTCCCGGGTCATACAGTGGGGACACAACTCCCGCCTTGCCTGCCACCCGGGCTCCGCCCGCACCTGCCATCTCCTTGCCCAGCGCTTCTGGTGGTCTTCTTTGAGAAGGGATGTCCGAGAATTCGTCCGTGCCTGCCCCACCTGCAATCAGAACAAGTCCTCCACTCGGCCCCCCGCTGGTTTACTCCAGCCCTTGCCTGTGCCCACACGACCCTGGTCCCACGTCTCCTTGGACTTTGTAACTGGCCTCCCACCATCAGGTGGGATGACGGTCATTCTCACTGTGGTTGACCGGTTCAGCAAGATGGCACACTTCATTCCCCTCCCTAAACTGCCATCTGCCAGAGAGACTGCCCAGGCTGTTCTTGATCATGTCTTCCGTCTACACGGGCTGCCCAGGGATGTTGTCTCTGACCGAGGCCCGCAATTCACCTCTACATTCTGGAAGGAGTTCTGCCGTCTTCTAGGGGCCACAGTGAGTCTCACCTCTGGGTTCCACCCCCAGTCCAATGGTCAATCCGAGCGGGCAAACCAGGAGCTGGAGAAGGCGCTGCGGTGCATGGTTTCTCGCAAACCCCAGGCTTGGGCACAACAACTGATGTGGAGTATGCTCACAACTCCCTCACCTGCTCTGCCACTGGTATGTCACCTTTCCAGTGTGTGTATGGCTACCAGCCCCCCCTGTTCCCCAGCCAGGAAGGAGATGTGTCCTGCCCGTCTGCCCTCGCCTATGCCCGCCGTTGCCGTCGTACCTGGTCACAAGCTCGTGCCATGCTACTCAAGTCAGCTGTCAGCTATGCCACTGGGGCTAACCGCCGAAGATCGCCGGCACCCGCCTACCGTGTTGGCCAGAAGGTGTGGCTGTCAGCCAAGGATCTCCCACTGCGGGTGGAATCGCGTAAACTGGCACCTCGATTCCTCGGCCCGTTCCCTATCCAGAGGGTCATCAGCCCAACCGCAGTCCGGCTCCAGTTGCCAACCTCCATGAGGGTGCACCCTACTTTCCATGTTTCGAAAGTCAAGCCGACGCATGAAAGCCCGCTGGACCCCGTGCCGCTTCCTCCTCCTCCTCCTCGCCTCGTTGACTGTGGGCTGGTGTACACCGTTCGACGCCTGCTTCGGTCCAGACGGCGAGGTAGGGGCCTCCAGTATCTCGTCGACTGGGAGGGCTATGGACCTGAGGAGAGAACCTGGGTGCCAGCCAGTCGGATTGTGGACCGGACACTCATCGTCGACTTCCACCGTCTGCATCCTGATCAACCTGCAATCCGTAGGGGCCGCCCCAGAGGGGTCCCTAACCGTCCTGCCCGCCCGGCTTCCTGTCCTGTGCCTGACCCTGACCCTGTCTCGGTACCTGTCCCGTCTTCTGTCCACGACCCTCCAGCTCCCTCCGAGGATGAGGAGGTTCACTCGGACCGCTCGGAGGAATTCTAGCCCTCCACCGGCTCCCCTCCGCCCTCCCGACGTGGTGTCACTCTTGGGGACTTCTGGGGCCGTCCCTTAGGGGGGGGGGTTCTGTCATGAGCTCTCTCTCTGCCTGGTAACACACGCTGATTGAAGTCTGACCTCCACCTGTTCCTGCTCTGCTCTGCTCTGCCTCACCCTCGTTACCTACCAGCTGCACTGCATTCACCACTCATCATGCCCTGTATATAAAGCCTTGCTTTTCAGTCCACACTTGTCAGATCGTCTGCAACCAGCACCAGTTACCTGCCTGTTTTGGAAAACGCCTCTGACTCTTTGCCTGTGATCCCAGACCCGCTCGACTACTTCTGTGTTCTCCAGCCCCGGTAATCTTGACCTGCCTTCCGTCCCTCTTCTACGAATACCGCCTAGTCCTTGACTGTACTGCTGCTTCGTTTCAATTGCTGTTGTGTGTGTTTCCCCCAGGACTTCCCGGATCATCCAGCTCCTGCCATCGCTGTTCGGCTACTGGGGGAACACACACACGCAGACTCTTGGAACTCCTGTACCCCCCCCGGAACCCCTGAAACCCCCTTAACCCCCAACCCTTAAATAAACTTTTGAACGTGACGCTTTTGTGGTCCTCGTCCTGTTTGGTGTCTGACACTATACATCTGGCATCTATATATCTGTGCCCCAGGTTCTGTCATTGAGTTTTGTACTTGTTTGGGGCAGCTGTGGCCTACTGGTTAGCGCTTCGGACTTGTAACCGGAGGGTTGCCGGTTCGAACATGGCATGGCTGAAGTGCCCTTGAGCAAGGCACCTAACCCCTCACTGCTCCCCGAGTGCCGCTATTGCAGACAGCTCACTGCGCTGGGATTAGTGTGTGCTTCACTTCACTGTGTGCTGAGTGTGTTTCACTAATTCACGGATTGGGATAAATGCAGAGACCAAATTTCCCTCATGGGATCAAAAGAGTATATATACTTATACTTATACTGTTTTTACTGCACAATCTAACAACACCCTCCAGTCTGTTTCAGCTTTCTGCAGTAAGTGACCCAAACCAGTAAATTAAGGGTTAAAGGGCACTTTAAGCGTTGTAACACGGTTTCTAAGCTAAAACTTTTTTGGCCCATACAGCAAACATCACCTCACCATCCGCTAGCTGCCTGTGCCCTGACTACATTGTAAAAAAACACGGTCTCTGTTGACAAATGCAACAAAACAACCTTGTCCAACCTGGACAATAAAAACATAACAAACTGTTCCAGCCAATCACCGACGAGATGCACGTTTAGGAGAGTTTCAATTGAGGGAGGGGCAGGGAGTAGCGAGCTAGCTCTATATTTTGTTTGAATATCAACAGAAAGTGACGTTTCCCAACATTGCTTAGAGCGCCTTTAAAACAGATATCCTGGCTGACACCAAACCTATTCTCAGTTGAGAATTGCATGGGACAATTTCAGTTCAGTTTTTCCCGGGTTTCTTCTGTATTACAAGGTCATCTCCCGGCGCCCTCCCGTTTTATTTCTCCCGGGAAAAATCCCGTAAGTTGCATGACCAAACTTAATTTTAAAATCACTGATCTATTCATCTAAATTAGAAAGCGGGTGCACACTGCACCGCCACAGAGTCTCACAAGCAAGCGGTCTAGTTGAATAACCTAATTCACAACTAGCTGATTGTTAGAGAAGAAATTTGGTGATTAACACATCACATAATTATTGAGTGTTGTTGATACACAATAGGAAACTTGTGTCCTCGGAACATAATCTGCCAGCAGCTTTGGAGTTTTGGAGGTGGTGGATACATAACTGGCCTGCGTATCTGCATTTCGGTCGTTGCTTTTACCTTACCGAAATAGTGTTGTAAAGAGTGTATAAAACATGTTTAATAGGCAAACACTGATTCTGTGCAAACACTAAGACCCACTATCATCCTATTTTTAAAAAAGACCTACCAGTGGGCATTGAAAGAAAGTGGAATAGAGCATTACAGTATGTACAAAATTCCAATGTGGTTTGATTTTCTGCATTTCTCACTAGTGAGTCACTTGGACACTAAAAGTATGATTCTACGTAATGAGTCTGTATATCTGTATTGTCCCTGTGTATATCTGTGTGTGACTATTATTACTTTGCAGTGTTTCACTGTTCTGCATGGCTACGTTAGTAGCTATCTGCTCTGGATTGCCAGGTTGTCACTAATCAGAGTATGATTCAGTGTAGTCCACGTGAGATGGGATGACCAACGCCTCCTGTTGTGTTCGTGGTCAAATGTGACCGATTAACAATTCTTTTCGCTCAAAAATAATGTTAACTTATTCTGACTACCATGAGGCTCCTTTGCTTTGGGCATCTGAACACACAAAACAAATTTTGACAATTTTTATAACAATTTGAGTGTTTTATTTAACTTTAGAACACCCATGTGTATTTCCGGTCAAAAATGACAGGCCATTAGAAATGAATGGGTGAGAAAATAGTCAGTGTATAAAATTGGGTCCAGGCACAAATTTATTGATCAGATGGACTGTATATGTGCTTCTGTACATTAACACACACACCCTCACTCCCTCCTCTTTGCTTATATGCCAGCCCCCACTGGAACCTTTCCCCAAAATAATCTTCCCCTTTCTGACTTGCATGAGCTCAGATCAGTGAGGCCTGCAGGCCATAAATAGCAAATGGAAGTGCAAAACTGGTTATATCCAATAGAACACAAGTTGATGCAAAGGTCTATCACAACATTAGATGATAATATGTGTGCTACTATGGATTTATAACAAGTTATAATGTAGCAGCCATTTTTTACTGGGAACACAAAACTAGTAAACATAAAACGAACACAACAGGAGGGCTAGTTTGAGCAGTTGATGGATTTTTAGGTGAAGTCATGCTGTCTCTCTCTTGATGTGCATCATTGTAAATAAAACCCTGTTCTTGATTTTTCATACCATTGGTCGGACTGGGTCTTCATTCATCTGTGGTATCAAAATTACCATCAGCATGCAATTTGGCAACAGGGTTTCTAAAGGAAAAGGCATGTTTTTGTACAGGCACTGCACTAGTGCCTTATAATTACAGTACCTCTTCACCAATACATAAGATGTTAGGACTTATAAGTCACCATTCCTCCTCCTAGCACGCAGCAATGTATTTATTCAGTAATGTAGATCAACATGATGAAAGTGCTGCTGATAAACAAACTGTGAGGATATAGATAAGAGAAGAGATGCTAATATAATTCATACAAAAGGACCATAGTGATACTTGCCCAAGTTCGATGGTGATAATAACACATGCCATGACCATCTGGGTCTGTATCCAGCTTAAACATCTGTATACCTTCCTTATCCATGGTGAGGTTAGCCTTGGACTCAAGTGATTATGAAGTTGATAATCAGCCTTCACACTGACTGCCCAGAAAAAAAAACCTTTCACCTGACCTGGATGAAGACCATGCCAGAGGGCTGAAAAACCAAATGTTAATCCCAAGGGGAAAGTCTGGCATCTCTGGTAAATAAGCCTTCGCAACCATGCAGCAGTTGTGCCATTCCATCGGCGGGTAAACTCAGACAATCGGCATGATGTCTCTGTGGTCCATAGTTCCCCATCTGATAGACTATTCCAGCACTGGAAACCAGTCAGGTGGTTACCACAGAAACCAAGACCAATGGCATTATTCAGACATTCACTTAGGGCCCAGTGAGAATAGTAGGTTATCTTCAAAACCAATGACAGACTCCACATCCAAAGTAGACCACTAAAGAAATTCAGATTTACTGAACTAGCTTTGAGAAAAAATATTAGTACGTATTTAATGACTTCTAAGATGAAAACCCATAAAAGTCTCATAGAAACTCTGTGTAGAGGAGAGGGTGGAGGATTTTGTTGAATGTTCTGCACAAAAGACATAAAATGGCCATATGGACAGAGAGGACCACCAAGCAAACAAACAAATGAGAGAGTGTAGCATGTGTAAGGGAGGAGGTGAGAAGCGTAGATCCTTCCTTTGAATCTGGGGTAAAGAATCACTTTTCCCTCTTCAAGATCCATGGAAACAGAAGTCACTCGTTGGGTAAGCAGCATCAAGGAGGACAACATCAGTAGAAATCTAAAGTGAAAAAATATTATCAAGATCTAATGGAAGTCATGTCATGATGTTTTCCCATAATTAATAAGGCAGTGAATGCACACACTCAGTGAATGCTTCTTCATATTTATATTTTATATAGATTCATAATTTTGTCCCACCCCTGGTGAATAGTTAGCTACAGTAACATTGAGTAAAGATTCTGAACATACAGTATTGTGAATTGTCATACAGCAATACTGCTGATTTATTTCAAAACTTTGATCAGATCGCTCTCAGAAGGCTACATGTAGATGTCACAATAGTAACGCTATAATAAACCTTTGGTGAATGTAACATCACCCTCTAATAATTAGTAATAATCTAATAATTTCACTGCATTTATAGGCTACCTGTATAATGTATGTGACAAATAAACATTTGATTTGATTTGATTTGATTTAATATAGCCTTCATGGAAAATGTCAATTCAACTAGTGTAACATCAAGTTCGATGTGAGGTTGTTCAACAATCTTCTAGCAAGACCTGGAAAACATACTGACCAGTGATCATTTGAGCATACTGTTAACATATTTTCAGTGTGAAATGCCGAAGTTTGAACCGCTTTATTTACGCATTGGTTCTAAACTTCGGTTGGATACAGAAAGCAGCCACATAGCTTAATAGTTCACGCTGAAACCTAATTATTTAATTTAAATGTTACTAAAACGATTATTAAATGTGTAGGCAACTCCTTTGCCACTGGTGTTGACTGTCTTGCCATGTCTTGAATGAAACGTCATAAACGTATTGAATCTTCGGCGGTTGGTTAGGCCACAAAGCTACACCTGATGCACACTCTATTTCGGGGGGAAAGAAGGGTGGGTTTGTCGTCAGAATTTGAATGAGCCCACCAAATGGGACAGCACTAGTCACACCACTGCAACCTGTCTACAAATCTAGACTTATAGCCATGCAGCAGAGACTTTCTAATGAGGAGACACAGCACTGAAAGAATCCTCCATAGAAATGCATGGGGTTAGTTTGTAACGCCAATATGGCAGTTGTCTACACATATCCCACCCCTTCCACGGCAAAACGTCGACATGTGAATACATTGAGCCAATCATGTGGTGTGTTGTGAATACACTAAACCAATCATGTGTTGGGTTGTGAATACATTGAGCCAATCATGTGGTGTGAACTCGCCGCTAGAGCAAGGTTGGTGTCGTGAAGCCTTGTGCACGTTTATTTCTGCCAAAATAGATGCCCAATAAGTGTTGCAATATGGCCGCCGAGTAGAGGGACTTGCCTAAAAGAACTTCATGCAGTCCCTGAAACGGAACACAGTGACTGAGTGAGCTTGTAGAAACTGGTTGTCATTGCTGAAGTCTTTTATTTTCATTTTTGGTCAGCTGATAAAAAGGTTGATGTCACTATGAGATTTTCATCTTGTTTATGTTTGTCATTGTCAATTAATAATAAGTAATACTAATAATAAGTATTTCTGTATATTGGCACTAATATTATACACATCTTTAGTTTATTTTTACTTGATTTTAGTGTTTATTTCTGCACATCATTATGTTCACTGTATATGCACTGGAGGTATTTGATTATCTCTGCATCACATTGGCAATATGTTTTTCTGTTTTGCTTAAAACATATTTATGTGGGTGATATTGGAAGAGATTGTATATGTACTGAGAGGAATCCCCTTCGCCACTGATACCACTTTTAGAATTTAATTAAATATTGATCATACCTAGGATCTGCAGGTTCTTCTTGCCAGTGAAGCCTGAAAAGTAGGAGCATATGCCAAAAGGATTGCCATAACATTTGAACTATAAAAATCCTCCGGTGTATTTTTTGTGAGTCCACAGAATAAATCAGCAATGTAGACATTATCACAGAAACAAACAGGACAACACTATACCAGCCCATGCTTATAACAGCAAGTGAAAAACCTCCAACACCCAGGTAGATGTACCTGAAAAGAGAGGTGATATAAAGTTTAACTATGGGAACATCATAGGAACAAGAACTCTTCTTTACCAAAAAGTGTATTAAAATATTATACGTGTTCAACAAGACTATAAGAAATTGTTTTGCCACATTGAGGACTATGAGGATAAATTTTCTGTATTTCAGAAAATATTTAAGGTTTAGACTAGCTAATTACTCCAGGGGGTGTGTTGCTTAACTTTCTATATCCCAAATGCACCCAACATAAGTATTTTTTGGAGGTTAAGAGGGTTGAACAATTTTGTCACTTGAACTGGACACAATGTAAACAGAAAACAGCAGCAAAGTTTAACAATTTTTTTTTTATCATTAATCAAGACACACCGGAGAAACACTGGTCATTAACAGAATGAAAATCAGCAGCAGACAGCAGAAACAACTTTGAGTCCAACCACAATGAAAGTGCTATTTCTGGAGGACACTCACAGGGGGATGTAATTTTACACTTTACTCCTTACGATACAAGTGTTCATAGGCGTAAAGGTGCTGTACTACTTAAGTTTTTAGCATCAAACATTTCAATTCCGGGTAGATTTATTAATTTTTACAATTGGTATACTAAAATTCTGAGGAACCCTGGAGGCTTCAACAAGGTTCATTTATGTGTATATTGATAGAATGTGCGCTCGTTTTACTAAATTGTGTGCTCATTTCACAAAATCGTGTGCTCATTTTACTAAATCATGCTCTCATTTTAGTAGATTGTGCACTCAATTTAGTAAATCCTGCACTCATTTTACTAGTACGCTCATTTGACAATTTAGTGAAATGAGCACACTATTTACTAAAATGATTGGACTATTTACTTAAATTAATGCCTCCCCACACACACACACACACCACACAAAGTAACGCGCTACTACTGAAAATTTGGTAACAAAACGTAGTTCCTTTTTCAATTCGGTGCAACGTTACTTTTCCCAGGGACAGATTTGACAGCGACACTGCTTTCTCAGCTGCGCGCTTGCACAACGCTAACTTTTGAGGGATGGAGGTATTCCCATTACTTCAAACTCGTTGAGGAATTTGAATAATAATAATAATAATAATAATAAGCTTTATTTGTATAGCACCTTTCATACACAGCATGCAGCTTAAAGTGCTTTACATTTGGAGCATGTACTGTAACACAACAATAACAGAAAAGAGTCAGTCATTATCAGTCATTCCTCTTCGTTGCTGTGGTCGTTTATGATCCAATCAGCAATCAGAAATATAGATAAGAGATGAGAGAGATCATCTCCATCTCCATGAGAGATGAGGAAGATGGTGGACTTGAGATGAAGATGGCGGACTTGAGAGAGTAGCAGCGCACAGCTCACACCCCCAGCTTGAAGCTCTTTAAATGTTTGATCCATTTACTTCCGTTTATTTCCCGACAATTAAACAATGATGTCTGAACATATTTAGCCAATTAAGAAAAGTCTTTGAGATTTGAGACGCTCACCTTCATAATCAGATTCATCTGCAATGACCGCGTCTCAGTCAAAAGAAATGGGCAAATTACAATAATGCAAGAAGAATTGGACTCAAACAAAAAACTCTCAACAGAGGTAACTAACATATCTCGGCAAATTGAGAAAATCGGCGTCCTTACGGGCAAAGTAGATCAGATGGCTCAAACAGTTGCCTCGTTTGACCAAAAATATCAGGTAAGCGTGCGCTTTATTTGAAATGCAGCATATGTGTGTTGTTTAATAACTTTCAAACAGTAGAGGCTGTTCCTAAAACATAGCCAAAGGACGTATTCTTGCTTTAGCATAGGCCTACATTTTAGGCTTATTCTCAAATTCAGATTGTGTTAGGGGACGAGATTATTAGCCAATTTCAATCGGACAATTTGACCGGAGAGATTTAATTTTGTCGGACATTTTATTTTTTTTCCGGCCAATGTTCTGGCAAGTACCGGGCAACGGATACCCTGATAGACATTATAATCATTATGATACATTTTACGTTTACGTTTACATCTTTTTAAGGTATGTTAAAGTGAGGAGACCTGCTTCTGGACATGGGGTTTTCCAGGCACCGATTATATATCATTTCGAATGAAAACAATTCATGAGGCAACATGAATTCATGTTTTGTTACCCTTGTCCTGATTAAGATTTTGAGTAGTTTTTTCAAATTAATATTGTGCATATTTTTACCCCAAAACCTTGTTTTAACTGGCGGACATGTTTTGTCCCAGATCTTAAGAATCACTGGCCTAACGTTACTGCAGTAAAAACCAAGCATATCAGATAAACATTCTCAGGTTTATTTCGGCTTTAAGAAGAAATTGGAATTATATTTAATGTGAAAATCATCTTATCATGATTACACAAACCACAAAGCTGAAACCATAAGCATTGTCGTTGTAAGAAGTGAAGGGAATCAAGTCAAGTAACGCATTTGTGTCTTGTAGCAAGACACTGCGCCATCTGGTGGACAAACTATGAAACGCCAATCCTGGAAATGCAGCCTAAATTAAGGATCAATATTCGATTTTCCTTGACTGAATGAAAAAATATTTATTGACCGTTATAAATGCCGAAACGGATAGTTTGGAAAATGCCTAACATCAGCCAATAATATCGGCCCGCCAATAAATCAGTCGGGCTCTAGCATCCACTGACGGAAACATAAATTGGCGCCTATGGATGGAGAATAGAGTAGGATATAGAGACAAATTGACTAGCTTGATTTATTTTTGCTGAGAGAATGTGCAGGACTGAAAGACGGCAATTTTGACATCATTAATTGATATCACATCGTTGTGCAGTCAGAGCATTATTTTGCTCCACCAACTCACCAGATATCGCATTATTTTGCTTTTCAGTGCATTATTTTGCTCGACCAACTCACCAGATCAGTTACAGTCTGAGTTGACTGCTTTTTCAGACAGCTGCAGGCAGAACTGCCTCGACCTAAACATCACCAAAACAAAATAACTAATAATAGACTTCCGCAAAGCCCCCTCCACCATCCCTACTCTGACTGTCAATAACCAGCCCATAGAGAGGGTTGACTCATACAGATACTTCAGGACAATAATTGACCATAAACTCAACTTTAAAACAAATACTGAATTCATCCACTCCAAGTGCAACGTCTCTTCTTCCTCTGTAAACTCTGCAAACTCCAGGTCCACCAATGCGTTCTGACAGCATTCTACAAATGCTTCATTGAATCCACTATCACCTTCCTGGTTTGGAGAACTGTCCAACATCTACAGAAACCCACTAAACAGAATCATCAAACTGTGCAGCAAAATAATTGGACAACAGCAGGAATCACTCATCGGTGTATACAATAAAAGGACTGAACAAAAAGCAACACAAATCACCCTGGACATCACACACACTCTACACAGCCAGTACTGCCTCCTACCCTTAGACTCGTAGAGCTCCTACGTTCAGGTCAAACAGAGCCCTGTCAAGCTTTGTTCCCACATCCATACGACTTTTTTTTTTTTTTTGGGGGGGGGGGGGGGGGGGGGGGCTTATTTAGTCATTTGTGATTGTGTTTTAGTAAATCATGCACATGTTTTATGTTTTACTAAATAGTGCACACATTTTACTAAATTGTGCTTTCATTTATGAGTGCACAATTTAGTAAAACAAGCACACAATTTCTTAAATTGAGCATGAGTAAAATGACACCACAATTTAGTACAATGAGCACACATTCTTCTTGCACCTTCTGGACTCCATATTACTTTTAAGCCCCGTCTTCCAAAGAAGCTTTAACCTTTGAGATTTAAACAATACATTTGTGCAAAACACATACAAAAATGCTTACTAAAAAATGTAAAAAAATATTATTACTGAATTGCAGATACATTAAATGCTATCTATTCTATCTAGTACAAACAAACTTGACTATTAGAATTGAAGCTACTTGTCCCTTTTGAGTATTTTGCTATAGAACTGGTGATGCTGAAGGCATGAGTTCAAAGAATGCTGCAGGTCATCACAGCTAATATTATCTGTGATAACCAATAGCTTGCATTGCTTTTATACCTAAACTACACAATGTACCCGACAACCAGCTATATAATGTATGTAGGTATAAGGCATGTGCCCCTAGAAGGGAAACTTAGATAGTGCTTTTAACTAAATATAACTGAACTGATCTTTGGACTTTGTGCCCTTGTATTCTGAAAGCACTGTAAAGAAGTTGTCTAACTTCACTTGATTAGGTAACATTGCATTGCCTGTGAATGCTTATGGGCTTGTTTCATTGTAAATAAAGAACATTTCTGAAGGTTTTTCCTCTTTTGTATATTTTTGTTGAATCACAACTGAATTCATGTGCATTTGTATACAATTCATGTGTTTGTAGGTTCCAAAAAAGATACACAAGTTGTGGTTTCCTAATAAAACCAAATACATTTATAGTTTAAAAAAGAAGTGAGCGAAATATTTATAGCTATTTGACCACATTAAAGAGAACTTACTTTTCACCGGTGACCGTTCACTCTGCTTCAATAACATTCAAGAAATAGAATATTTCATCCCTCTTTAGTGTCCTCCTGGAACAACACTTCTATTGTATTTTGAATACACTTAAAGTTGATTAAATTTGCTGACCGTTTGTTCAATTGGTTACATGTTATGAATTTACATGACATTTATAAATTTGAAGAATGCAGCGTCATTTTGATCTCACTCTATTGGAAAAATAGAGTCTTGTCCTCAAAACTCTGCACGTATTACCTCAGAAAATAGCAGACACAAACCTTTGAATCAAGGATAGGTATCCCTTTGTTGCCAAGCAATAAAATATTAAAGCAAAGGGAATTGAGATGATTTGGTATATCAACTGTGCACTTCCACTAAAATCCCAAATTGATACCATGATAGTCTTTGTGCCTTAACAAGACATACAAGCTTTTAAATGGTGAAAAATGAGGGAAACACATTTTTATAGGACAAGCCCAGTATCTTCACAGCATTTTACATCCATCTGTCACCACAGAAAAACATCTGCCATCTGGTATCTACATTCATGATAGGAACCCATTAAGATACCTCAGGTGCTCAGAAAAAAAGATATGTGTTTGTGCATGTGTCCTTGTACTGTTAATGGTTTATTTTAAAAGGTTAGCATTATCTCATAGTGAAAATGTACCAAAAATGCAGTAAAAACATACTAAACCTACTTTATTGGCCCCTATCTTAACTGTTTCTTTATGGTGTGAAAACCTTTGTTTTTGTTTTCAGTGTAGGGCTACTAAACCTAAATCATTCCTTTCCTGATAAAACAAAATTGTGAAATGTCATCAAAATCACTGCTGACAATATTTTTCAACAAACTTTGTCCACAGCCTTTTTGTTGATAATTTTGGGTCTTTCAAGAGGAAAGACGTATCTGTTTAGTTTACACTTAATTAATTAAGGTGTATGAGTTGGTTTGTATATGTATGGTATTGTTTATTTTCATTATTGATCGTTGATATTGCATTTACATTATTGTTATTATTGCTATATTCCTTCATGAAGTCACACCAACTTTTTAAAACTCTTTACGGTTAATTTTTAAGTAGGCTATTATATTGCTTTAGTCGCTTTGGATAAACTAAAAGCAAAGACATCTCCAGATGTAAACGTTGCCAATATGTTGCATAGCCTACTCAATTGTCAGTAAACACAAAGTGGGCCTACATGACTCAACTCAATGAGTCAATTGTCATTTGTCTGGATGCCTGGATGTTCAGGAAGAGGTTATAACAGCAGCATGGCAATACATGGTGTCACTCTATGACAGGGGTGACTTTGGTGGTACTCTGCATGCGAGCCCATCTCTTTGTGAGCATCAAAGGAGACATGCGTTGCCTTTCATCAACAGAAGATGCCTTCCTATTACACCTTCCCTGAGCCCTGTATCAGTTGGCTGTGTGTAAGCGGGCACACATGGTTCAGCCAACCTACCCAGCTGCCACTGATTTTGGGAGAAAACTTGTCAATGGCAAATTGGTGGCAACCATGATGCTGAAAGAGGCAAAACCTTCGGAAGTCAAACATAGCAAATACTGCTGCTGCAAGAAAAGCATGTGTTCCCAAGGATGCTCCTGTGCAAGAGCCAATGTGAAGTGTGGCATTGCATGCCTCTGCACCGGGGACCCCAACAGATGTTCAAGGTTTGACCTTGCGCTTTAAGACAGGGACACGTAAGTAGGCCTGTGTCTGTGTGTGTGTGTGTGTGTGTTTGTGTGTGTGTGTGTGTGTGTCTGTGTGTGTGTGTCTGTGTGTGTGTGTGTGTGTGTGTGTGTGTGTGTGTGTGTGTGTGTGTGTGTGTGTGTGTGTGTAAGGGTGAAGGTCTGTCCCTGTCCCCAGAGCAGTATCTGCAGTGTGCCACCCTCCTAATTATCCCACCTCACAGGGACCTGCACCTAGTTAATTAAGTTATGTTAAATATTGTTTTTCCGTAAAAGTTGTAATAGTCATCTGAGACAATAATGAAAGTCATTTTGCTGTATTATATTTCTTGTATGACACATTTCCATTGGGAGAACAAGGTTATGTTGAAATTAAAATACGCTTATGACACTTAATAATGTGGACATTAAAACCATGTTAAATATCCAGCATGTCTTTCGGAATTTTGAGAGTAGCCTAAAATTCTATTGAGGTTCTGAGCCTGTTGATCGCCAACTAGCAGTGAAATCATCACAGATCCAATGATTTTAGTTGAATTTTTAGCTTTTTTTCAGTGGAATGAGTATACTGTTTGGTGAAAAGAATGGTAGGCCTATATTGACTGAAGTCATAACTTGGTGGAATAGTTGATTGCCAATGAAGTAAAGATGAAAATATTGGAAAAAAGTGAGAAAATGCCTACATTTTTGGCATTAAATTAATGCAAAATCATGTAGAAATGTATTTTAAGAGTTATTTTTTTCAGTGGATGTTGTCAGCACATGTGTTCTGTGTATCTGAATGCTGTATTATGAATGCAGTGATTATGCAGGAAGTCGTGTTTGTTTATCTTTATGTTTATATTTAAATGTATTAGCAGACACATTGTCCAAAACTACGTACATTATATTTTAATCAAGGACCAAACAAAACACACCAGAAAGGTAGCTCACCCCTCCTGTCAGTACTGTACAGAGAAATCCCATACAGGGAATAGGGTTTGTTTGGGGGACATGCTGCCCCCAATTTGTTCCTTTCCAGTTTTCAGAGCCTTGACTGCCAACCAGGTTTTTTACACTGTATTCACGGAATGGCCAGCTACCGGTTGTGAGGAGATGATTGCTGAATGTGACAAAAAATTGTATGAGCTTAATTTGTATACAATCGCTGACTGCACTTTTAATAAATAGATGGCTTGGGGTTTGCACTTGTAACAGAAGCCAGCTAGCTTAGCTGTGCTTGTGGAACGTTGGTAGACCTCACTCCCCGACGCCTCAAGAGTGCTGCTGGCATGCGAGCCAGTAGCCTGGGCTATTGGCTCAATTGTTAGCGCGCTCGCCTCCCGATCCGAGGTGCTGCTGTTCGCGGGTTCGAGTCCGGGCGTGTGCAGGGCTGAATCGCGCAGGTTCAACACAACGCAGGTTACACACTGATAGTCTTTACCATATACACCACATTGCTGGGCCCAAATATCCACTTACATGGCTTCTCATATCACTTTTACGCAGTGTGTGTGTGTGTGTGTCACAATGTGTATTATATTGATGTACAGGTTGTGATCTATCTTTTTGTTTTGTTGATGTTTTTACTGTTGGATTTGAATTGTGCCCTGCCTAGGGACTGTAGATGTAAATTAGCCTAAGGTTAACTCTGGTACATTGCATCAAATGGCAAAATGCATGTCAAAAATTGTACCTAACAAATAAAATGAATGAATGAATGAATGAATGAATGAATGAATGAATACATGAATGAATAAATAAATAAATAAATAAATAAATACAACAAACTTCACACCACAACATCAACATCATAGGTGACTGCTTAACTCTTGCTCTCATCAGGGCTGCCAGAAACGGGTGTCATGATTGATGACCAGCAGCACATCTGGTTTTCAATCAACCAAAAAGGGCACTGTTACACCTGCCGTAGTTAAAAGTTTAGGGGACATACAGAGACACAACCCATCAACTCCTCTCCACCCACCTCCCCCACTCCTCCCTTTGTTATCCAGGAGGCAGAGGTGTGCAAACTTTTAAAAAAACAAGGCCAGGAAAGCAGCAGGACCAGATCAGCTTTCCCCAGCTGTTTTAAGAAACTGTGCAGATCAACTGGCACCTGTCTTCACTGACATTTTCAACACCTCTCTGCAGCAGTGTGTAGTTCCACAGTGTTTTAAAGCCTCTACCATCATTCTGGTCCCGAAGACAACAAAAACAACTGGGCTTTACGACTTCAGGCCTGTTGCCCTCACTTCAGTGGCTATGAAGGTGTTTGAACGTGTGATACTCTGCCATCTGCAAACCTCACTTCAGTGGCTATGAAGGTGTTTGAACGTGTGCTACTCTCCCATCTGAACGTGTGATAGGCTACTCTCCCATCTGCAAACCTCACTTCAGTGGCTATGAAGGTGTTTGAACGTGTGCTACTCTCCCATCTGAACGTGTGATAGGCTACTCTCCCATCTGAACGTGTGATAGGCTACTCTCCCATCTGCAAACCTCACTTCAGTGGCTATGAAGGTGTTTGAACGTGTGCTACTCTCCCATCTGAACGTGTGATAGGCTACTCTCCCATCTGAACGTGTGATAGGCTACTCTCCCATCTGCAAACCTCACTTCAGTGGCTATGAAGGTGTTTGAACGTGTGCTACTCTCCCATCTGAACGTGTGATAGGCTACTCTCCCATCTGAACGTGTGATAGGCTGCTCTCCCATCTGAACGTGTGATAGGCTACTCTCCCATCTGAACGTGTGCTACTCTCCCATCTGCAAACCACAGCATCACCGCTGATGGATCCCTACCAGTTTGCTTACCAGTCTAACAGATCTGTGGAAGATGCAATCAACCTAGGAGTTCACTCTATACTGCAACACCTGGAGTCAAGCAACACCTATGCATGTGTAGCAGAATGAAGTGGTGCAGTGCCCACTTTTCATTCAAGCACAGTTGGCGGCATCGTGAGTGGCTCTCGGTAGCCAGATATGGGCCAATCAGTACAACAGTGCCTCTATTTAAATTCAAGGACCCTCATTGTGTTATGCCAGACGTCAAAGGCCCGCCCCTTTTTACCGTCCTGACAATTGCCATCGCCGCAGGTATGATCACGCTTCCTGTGCTATTTTACTGGTAAAGTCTTTTTATATTGTTACTCACACTTAGTGCTTTGTCGTAGAGTCTCCCCCTCCCTGTGCGGCATTGGCCTCCCGCTGGCTGGATGTGCGTCCAGTGCAGTCCCCGGGGATCACTATGTAGCAGGGGAGCGGCTGTCAATTGGCTACATTGATAAGAACTCTGCTGCTTTGCCTACGTAATTTTTAGCCTACGACTTCTTCATGTGCCCGTCTAATCAGCACCACTGGTCCCGCGGTTAACGTGGCCTGCAGCTAGCTTGTCGTAGCCTACGCTAGTGGGACTACGCATAGAGGCCTTGGACTAGAAAGCCACTGGAACTCATTCGGGTGCTATAGCGTTCGTTAGGAAGGAATGGGTGCTTGACGAACGGACCCCATTTTATTGATTTGTTTTTCTCTGTTCTGCGTTGCATCCTGTTATTGTCTGTGTTGTTTGTAGCCTACGTTTGTCTGTCTGTTTCTTTGTTTCTTATACACTTGACTGGAGGCCGTTTCTCCTAGTGCTGTTGATCGACAAAGTGTTGACCTTTTGTTTTGTGATTTGTCTTTCTGTTTGCACTAATCTTTGTTAATTTGTTTTGTCCTCACTAAGGGGGGGCTGTGAAGCTGCCGATCCTTAGTGTGACTGTTTGTTTTATTGGTTGTTGTTTGATTTACTTTGTTACACTTTATGTGAGCTGTCTGTAATCCTTGTCCGTCCCCTCTGTTTAGGTGCTGAGAGCCGAAAGTGGGAGCAGTTCCTGGTGGTGATGGGTTCCCATCTTTGTGTGCTGTGACATTTGTCTCTCACTGAGTGTATCATTGCCGCGTGTGTGTGTGTGTGTGTGTGACCAAGCACGTGTGATTGGGTGCCTCCTTCGGATACTCATTATTATCCACTGCCCTCCCATCGGTAAGCCTCAGCCCTCTTCCTGTTTTATGTGTATGTGAATTTACAGTGTAAAAATAAATAATTGTTTTTATGGAACCATGTCTGTCAGTTCTACGAACCTGAGTGCCTTACTGGGTTAAGGATATTAATCTCTGAATTATATCTTTGGGTGAAAGTCCCATCGTGGCGTAGTCAGCTATTGTGTAAAATCTCTACCACTTGCCACACACGCATGATGTTCATTGACTTTAGCTCTGCCTTTAACACCATTGATCCACTCATCCTTTTCTCTAAGTTACAAGCCATGAACATCAACTCAGCTCTGTGTCACTGGATACTGGACTTCCTGAGGAATAGAATTTAATCAGTCAAGGTTAACAATACAACATCATGCCCTCTGACCCTCAACACTGGAGCGCCACAAGGCTGTGTGTTATCTCCTCTTCTGTTCTCCATCTACACTAATGACATGAGATCTCACCATCACTCTGTCAAAGTATTGAAGTATGCAGATATGACACCACCATCATAGGCCTCATTAGTGACAAGAATGAGTCCCAGTACCACAAGGAGGTGAAATGGACTGGTGTACTGAAAACAAGCTCCATCTTAACGCCTCAAAAACTAAAGAAATGGTCGTGGACATGAGAAGGTGGCCTTGTCTATTATATGTGAACGGCCTCTAACCTTGACTGACTCCATGGTACATTAACACCACCCACCTTATCAAAAAGGCAAATCAGAGACTTTATTTCCTAAGACAACTGAAAAAGTTTCATGTCAACAAAACCCCTTTGGTGCTCTTCTACAAAGCCATCATTGAAAGCATCATCTCATCTTC
Organism: Alosa sapidissima; assembly: GCF_018492685.1. Lineage (NCBI taxonomy): Eukaryota > Metazoa > Chordata > Actinopteri > Clupeiformes > Clupeidae > Alosa > Alosa sapidissima. Next base: position 951,054 of record NC_055964.1, read on the forward strand.
AATCACCGTCTGGTATGGGAGCTCTGACAGTCGCACCAAGAGAAAATTAGAGAGAGATGTCACCAAAGCCTCCAACATCACTGGTTGTGACCTTCCATCAGTCCACTCTCTGTATAGTATGCTTAACACAGCTTGAACCGAACAACCAAGATCATCAGGGATGCCTCACATCCGAGCCATGATCTCTTCCAACTTCTAGATAGATAGATAGATAGATAGATAGATACTTTATTGATCCCCAGGGGAAATTCAAGGTCTCAGCAGCATACATACAAGACAAACACATTCTTTAACAGCAGAAGACTAATTAAAGTATATAATATAAAAACACAACTAAGCAGTAAGGACAGTAGAAGATAAAGAATATGCTAAATATACTAAAATACAAATTATACTAACACTTAATACAATATATAAAAATATACTAAAATACAAATAACAAAATTACAAATTATACTAACACTTAATCTAAATCAATTCTAAAAACAGTATCCACATAGTGGTGATTAATAAATCAGAGGCGCTTGCAATGACTGAGGCAGGGACTGAGCCTGTGAATAGTAAGGTATCTCTGTGCATAGTAAGGTATGGTAAGGTGCTCTAAGGTGCTCTGTGTGAATGAGTGTCATGGTGGTAGTGCAATGGTGATAGTGGTCATGGTGATAGTGCAAATGAGTAAGTCAACAGTGCAACAATGCATAAATAAAGTAAAGGAAAGTCTATATATCTATATATTTAACTATTTAAGAAAATGTATAAGTGTGGCCACAGTTCGGCTGTGGCATGGAGGGGGGGGGGGTTATGCATATGTGCTAATATAGCATGCAAACAGTGAGGCATAAAGATAGTGGTACAAGTGGCTAGTGGACAGACAGTACCAAACATGGAGGGGATGAAGAGGCAGACAGACTATGCAGAGAAGTCTATCTCTCCTCTTCCCTTAAGTGAGGCATTGAACAGTTCAATGGCCCTGGGGACAAATGACTTTCTCAGTCTGTCAGTTGTGCAAGGCAGTGAACGAAGTCTCCAGCTGATCAGGCTCTTCTGTTTAACAATAGTGCTGTGGAGTGGGTGACACTCATTGTCCAAGATGTTGATCAGTTTGTTCAGGGTCCTTTTGTCAGATAGTGAAGTGATACACTCCAGTTCAGCTCCCACTACAGAGCCAGCTTTCCTTACCAGCCTGTCAATTCGCCCCACATCCTTCTTCCTTGTGCTTCCACCCCAGCATACTACTTTTCAAGTCACACAACCAAATGACCGCCAGTCTGCTGCTCGGCCCAAAGAGGTCCTCTGTACCTAGCTGAGGGTTTATTTAAAGGTGGCCCAATTAACCCGGTCAGGAGCCCTCACCTCCAGGCAATCAGGAGTAGGCAGAACCTGGACACAAAAGAGAACAGAACAGCAGATCATCCAAACCCGCTACAGCTGTAACAGGCACACATTACCCCACTTTTCATTGAGCTTCACTGGCTTCAAATTCAAGTCATCAATAGCCTACACAATGATTGCTACACTTGCTACTACACTGGGTCTGCTACCACTGATTATAAAGGCTTATGTTACCCTTCATCCACTTCGTTCCTCCACACATGGCAATCCAGACTATTTTCATTAGTTGGTGGAATAATCTACCAAGTGCTACCTGAGCAGGGGCATTCCTCTCTATCTTCAAGAAGCTCTTGAAGATCCGATTCTTCCAAGAGTAATAATAAAAATAATAATAAGTTATCATCCTTGTACTTCCTTACCTCCTACTTCTTCTACCACTACCTCCCTTGACTACACTTTGACTAGTACTGCACTATCATTCTTCTTATACAGTTGCCTGACGAGCCAGACCCACATCAAGATCTAGGGTCTGGTAACTTATCATTGGCAGTGCTCAATCCGAGGGACGGGATAAACGGTTGTCTTTCAAATTTCCTCTGCACGCAATAGGATAGCTACAACTCATGAGTCCCGTGCATTTTTCCACCAGCAGAGCTAGTTGGCTAGTTGATCAAACTTTTGGCAATTTAAAAAAAGCTTAACTCGAGTCGCGATTCAAAGATCGCTGTTCACCAGCAGCAGCATTGATCTTCTTTGTTTTCAAGTAGCAGGAAATTCACACGTATCCGTCGCCAACTCTATACATGATGTGATTGGCCTGATAGAAGTTTAATTTTTCCAGCTCGCAAGCCAACGGAGAGTTGCTAGACTACCCACTAGGGTGCGTCTAGATTTCTAGGCTACTTATACAGTGCAACCGAAAAGTCCATTTTGTCAAAGTAGCTCTCGGAGGAAAAAAGGTTTGCACTATAGAAAGAACTATTTCTTAAGAATTAATTTAATTGCTCTAATGCAAAAATATTTTTGCTCAATGGAAAGACAAGCATGTGTCAATAACAGTTAATCAACATTGAGTTGACAATATAAGTAAATATAATAAGAAAGCCTAAAAACTGATGTCATGATATAGTGGCCTATCCATGACCACAAAGAAACATCCCAAAAATGCTTTTGTCCAGCCTGTCACCATCCAATCGAAATATGTGGATATAAACTAGCTGACTATATTGTCCTTGCCTCATTTCCAACAAAAGAGTGTCCTGACCTCTGTATCATACTACTCCCCACAGATTGCTCATTTGTAGGAACTGGGACACAATTTGTGTAGCCTACCACATGTAACCACCCCTAATTCAGCACCATATCTTAATCCTATTGTCAGATGTCACACAGTTGTACTGAAACACAAACACAAGTCAGACTCAAAAGTATCAGAATTTGATCAGTTGATCAATATTTTAGAGTGAGATAATATCTTAGCATTTGTATAAGTGTATATATACTTTTTTGATCCCGTGAGGGAAATTTGGTCTCTGCATTTAACCCAATCGGTGAATTAGTGAAACACAAACAGCACACAGTGAACACACAGTGAGGTGAAGCACACACTAATCCCGGCGCAGTGAGCTGCCTGCTTCAACGGCGGCGCTCGGGGAGCAGTGAGGGGTTAGGTGCCTTGCTCAAGGGCACTTCAGCCGCAGCCCACTGGTCGGGGCTCGAACCGGCAACCCTCCAGTTACAAGTCCAGAGTGCTAACCAGTGGGCCACGGCTGCATTTGCAGCATTTGCTGCTGTTAGGCCTGAATCATGTATGCCATCATATCATTTGTGCTTGTTGTGCATGATCAACATTGCCTATGTAGATAAATGAGACATTCAGAAGCTGAAGATGAACAACTGAACTTTACTTGATATAATAAAGAACAACAAGAATACGCCTAGCATATATAAAGTTCATAGCAGGCCTAACTGTTTTTACCTAATTAAAATCCAAGGTTATCACATTTTCTGATGTCTAACTTTTATTGTTATCTTTTCTCTTTATCCTCACGCTGAACAGTGGCAAAAATGCAAATGCCTCCAAATCCTCCAGCCTAATGCCTGCCACAGTCGTGACTCCGCTCTCACTGGTGCCATATTGCTTGATCATGTCAGATGTCATAACATCATTTATAAATATATCTAGGCTAAATCTATTTTTTTTTTTAAATAACGTGCACATGATTTTGGGCAGGATAGCTTCTAAGTCCCATAATAAGGAGGCTCGTGAGTTTCCTCACAAGACAGATGTAGGCTGGTGAGATAATTAAAGTCATGGCCTTTTGATAACGTTGCGAACTCAAGACCCATGACGCCGAAAGAATAAAACTGGTTGACGACTAGAATAGAGTCTTCTCCTGCAGATTGCCGAACAATACAGCTATCTTTCGGGACGTTGACAAACCGTGCACAAAGACCAAACGCAAAACCCGCGTGGATAGAATTGCCTAGTCTTCGCGTCATAGTGCTGTAACTTATCGATTGGTTCGCCATTGTGTAATGAGGAGGCGTATAAAGTGGAGTCACTTAGAAGAGTGCCCAAGTTATCGGGAGTGCGGCTGTAGCATAGTTCGTCTGAACTCTACTTGAAACAACTTTTGGTAGACAGCAAATTGTTTCAAAATGCAGTGCTGTGCAAAATACTGGGGATTTCTCGTCTCCAGGTCAGTCAATCGCCTCGCGCGCTCAACAAATCGTCAACAGTTTGAAAGACTGCTTATTCGGAACCACCATGTTTTTGAACCTATTTGCGGATTACGGACATCTGTGGTTTTCCAGTCGAGAAAAATTGAGAGAATTTTGCCAAGGCATGACGACTTTGCTGAGAGACATATAGGACCAGGTGAAAAGGAAAAAAAGGAGATGCTGAGTAGTATTGGGCTTGAGGTAGGCAAAATCTGACTGATTAAGCATACCTGTAAACTAAAACGCATTTTAAATAGTTCATGTTGATGTGTTCTTTTGACGTTGTCTATTCTATTATTAGGTCTATTATTAGATTGGGGCCAAAATAATCTCCAAGCCTACACAATTGTCATCTGCAAGGTGCTCCAGGCTGGCTATAGGCTAACAGGGAAATTCGTGTTTTGTAATGTTGTGATTGCAGTCCATTGAGGAGTTGATAGAAAAGACCCTTCCAGCGTCTATCCGCTTGCAGAGAGCTATGAAAATGGATGACCCCATCTGTAAGTTTGTCTATCTTTCTGTTGCAATAGGAGCACGTGTTAATGTTGTGCATTCCTTATTTGTGTAAGGTGTTCGGCATACATGAACGCTTGGCTCCTGAATGTGAAGCTAATGGTACACGATCCAGCTTTACGTACATGCAGATTCAATTTGAGAATGAAAAGTAGCCTAGGTTGCGTGATTGGTTGTTTCTTAAATATGGTAGGCTACACTATTTGTGTGAAATAGGTTTAACGTTCATCATATCAAGCTATTAATAATCAGCTGTATAATCCCTCAACAACTATGTGCACGATGGGTTATGTCAGAGATTCATTGTGCGAGGATTGCGCTGTAAATTTCCTTTGAACATATTTGGAGTTGTTTTTGAGAAAGTCCGCTTTCAGCACCAATCTCTTGCCGGGAACGGAACTTGCCAATAGGATGACTATGAGAGTGTAAAGTTCAGCCTTGAGTTCCCGTCTCAAGGCCAGTTTAATCTGGTTGGGACATTGCCTACGCCTTTAGCATTAACAGTGCAACTTTGCATACTAAGATATTGGAGCTATTGTTCTTATGATTTAAGCGTAAATCGGAAGAGCCCCGATGTCACTTTTGGAACAATAAAATGCACTGCGTTGGCAATACTAATAATAAATAATCACCATCATCATCATCATCATCATCATCATAGCAATAGCCTAATAGAAACAACAATAATGGTTATAATAGCCTAACTTATGTCAGCTTGATAAATCTAATGGCGAAAACACTAGTTAATTTATCTTGGCAAGAATACTCATTCATTTGAATGTCCCAAATACTCTTATGGATCTTGCGACGATAATGATTTAAAACGCGCTTACTTGAAGCTGCCCACTTATTTAGCCATTCGCAACCATGCACTTAGCCTACTAGTGGAATGAAATTGAATTGTGTAGGCTATATAATATTGTATGTTGTGATTAGTAGTTAGATAATCAGTGAGAGTTTATAGCATGCATATAGATAACCCTTAATTAAGCTCAAAGAGATGCGTAAGCAAGAGTTTATCTGTGTTGGTCTATCTGAACTAGATAGCGCTGCCTTTTCTGGCTGACTGTACAGCTCTGAATCGCTGATGTAGTCATGCAGAAAGCCAAACTGTGACTACAAATGGGAGGCCATGCTGAAATGTGCTTGCTTAGCCTTCTTGAGTGGAGCTGGCAAAGATGGCAGTTGTTCCGTGCTATAAAAAACACATTCGGCAGATTTTTCTGCCTAATAATCTAGCCCTTTTCACGCAGTCAGTACAAAATGCTTTACAAAAATGAAAAAGTGACCAATACAATATTTACATCAAAAAGACAATGTTAGACTATGTACACAAACAATATGGAATAAGAGTATGCTAAACCTTAATAGAATATATAGGCCTATGATAAATGAAACGGATAAAATGACATGAAGGAAAATAAATCAGGTAGGCTACAGGGGGAAATCCTTACCTAAAAAGCTTTTTTGTAAAAGTGTTTGAAAGCTATATTTCAAAGCAGATATTGATGGAGATTATTTAATATAGGCTAATGTGGGGTGGGGTCCTTTGTAAGTTATTTATAGAATAATAACATTCTAAAACTCAGTGGCCAAAAATGGTGTAAAGTGTTCCATTTCTCTGTGTCCTTTAATGTAACATTGATCTGATTTTGGAAATGTTCCTAAGTTGATTATAATTGTACTGGACAAGATTTTAAAGTCTGAGTCTAACATTATCTCTACATTACTGGAAGCAAGTTTGGTATTCGGGGCTAAATTACCAAGAAATGAACAAGAAAGTATAACAACTTTTTCAGGGTCAATGAAAAGGTCTTCTGTTTTGTCTTAATTTGTCTGAGTTGTATAGTCCATGGGCATTGTAATGATTAATATAAGAATTGCCCAGATGAGGACGTAATACCTGATGATTGTAGGCTTTCAGACATTTAGAAGCCTGTTAAGTGGGTCATGTCAATCATAATCTTATTGTCTTATCTTATTCTACTTTAATAATGGTATATGACCTTTGTGGCTTTCTGTGCAGATTGCGTTCTCTAAAGTGATTTTATTTTCTTCTAACACAAGTTCATACCGGTTCCTTTTCATTTTGTGTAACAGAATATTAGTTGCAACCTCCACTTTGAATTATGTAGGCAGGGTAGTAATTTCAATTAGGTCATTTGAAAGGTATTGTCAACATGATTTAAGATTTAGCCATATTTGTATTTTCTTTTTGTATTCTCAGAGTGAATAGTTTCCACTGTAAAATGAAATGTCCTTCAAGGGTATTTGCTCTAACAGCAATATTACAGGTGCATTTTTATGTTCCATGCAGAACTCCATTTGATGTAACTTTTATTACACTGTACTCGACAGGTGAAAATGAAATTCTTGAGTCTCTTCAGAAGATTGCATCCAAGAACAAGTTATGGAGGTCTTATATTGGCATGGGCTATTATAATTGCGCCGTACCACCAGTGATTCAGAGAAATCTGCTGGAAAACTCAGGATGGTTGGTGCCTAATAATTTATCATGTCATTTTCCTGTTATGATATTATGCTGTAGTTTATTGATGTGCATAGCAGACATATGGTTCATGTAGCTGAATATTGACTGTGAATGGAGGAAGAAATCCTGGATGTATTAATAGACCTGAGCGCGTCAGGAAGTACCCCATTCCTTTCGATGGCTGATGCTGGGCTAGCCACTTAAGCCAAAACTCTACTGAATTGGCTGCAGACATATTTAAAAACGGCATCCCATGGGTGTTTAATTCTTGTTACATTTTCATTAATAAGCCAGTTAGGTGCTGCATTACAGTTAGCCACAAATGATGTCATCCATGTGGAGAACAACCATGTTCTCATGGTTGTTCTCCACATGGATCATGAGAACAACCACCAATCCACTTAGACAACATACTTTTGTGTTTGCTAGCACTTTAAAGTTGTCTAATAATAAACTACTACAATGTTGCCTTGAAAGGGAAGAGCCAATGGCATATTCTTGTCTTTCTATTCATGTCACACTAACGTGGTAATAACATTTAAGCTTTCCTTCCAATGAATAGACTTGCATAATAAAACGCTGTATCCTCCATTTTAATGAATTTTCATAAATCGCTTTTTAAAATGGGTTTCCAAGTGATTTCGGTGGAACTGTAATTGGGTTATTGTTATTTGAAAACAACAGGACTGCAACAAAATACAGAGATATAGCGTTTTCGAACCAAACTCTTCACATATAACATAGTTGGGTAATGTTAAAGCTGTCACCGCAGTAGGGCAAACACCTACACCAGCCCTGTACAGCCAATGGCTGCTTCTATAGTTTTTTGTAGTTTAAGTTTCATTATTGATTTCAATATTTACTTGACATTACGTGAAAATTATAACTTCACATTTTGTTGGTAGGTCATCTTTGCAATGTTTTATATCAAAACCCCTAAAAAAGCAAGGAACATCCGCACACTACCCCGCCCCCCCCCCCCCCCCCCCCCCCCACACACACACACACCATAGGCAACGCCTCGAGTCTCACGCTCCTCATCAGACCAAATATTTTGCAGTGTTACTTTTTTATCCAGCATCTTTTGGATGTGCGCATGTTATGTTGGTTTGGATTTATATCGAAACCCCTACTCATGGCACCTTTTAGACATTGCTGGTATTAAATATCAAGGTGTTATTACTTGTCTTTACTGTTATTGAGTCACATAATACACAACAGTATCAAAGGCCAGGATGTTCCTATGTAGTGTTGGAAAAAGAAATGTGAATTTTCATGAAAGTAGAGCTTTCCGTAGCCTAGTTGTCTTAACAATATTGTGTCTTTACACTTCTAGTATGACTAAGAGTTGTCCATGACCAGTTATCAAGTTTTTTTTTTAATCCTTCAACAGATGGATTGATTAATTTGATTAAGACTCCATATAATGTGTGCTGCTTGTTGCATATATGTGGTCTTTATTTTATTTCATTTGGTAGTCTGTAACAGTGGTATACCACCATTAGCTTGCCATTCTGAGACTTCAAATCATGACCAACTCTCAGTGGACATTTTGGAGATTTCAGTTTTTGTCCTTTGTCTTGAAGGGTGACTCAGTACACACCCTACCAGCCAGAGGTTGCGCAAGGGCGCCTAGAAAGCTTACTGAACTACCAGACCATGGTGTGTGACCTAACTGGATTAGCGGTAGCTAATGCCTCTCTCCTAGATGAGGGTACAGCTGCTGCAGAGGCCATGCAGCTCTGTCACAGGTCAGTAGACAAAAGTGATATTTTCTGCAGTTGTGATTGGGCTCAAGTTTAATGCACAGGTCTGATATGCTATTATGTCCGCCCACTAGACAAAATAAAAGGAGGACTTTCTATATTGACCCACGCTGCCACCCACAGACTATTGCAGTTGTTCAGACTCGAGCAAAGTAAGTTGTTGAGGGCTTCAAAGTTTCAGATTAAGGTCACTGTTATGTAACTGCTCTTCATTAACTTCATCAATTTTTCATATGGAACATACTAGTTACATAGGTGTGAATACTGTACTGAAACTACCCCATGAGATGGACTTCAGTGGGAAGGATGTGAGCGGTGTTCTCTTCCAGTACCCAGACACAGAGGGCCGTGTTGAAGACTTCACTGCTTTAGTTGATCGAGCACATAAGGGTGGAGTAAGTGCGGCATGTTTAAAGAGTTTCTAAGCAAATGCTTTGATGCTGTACTTGTAGCCATTTTTCAGTTTCTGGACACTTACTATATAAAAAGTCTTGATAATGTTCTTCATATGTGACTCAATGTGCAGTATGAGTTGTACTGCTCAATTGTAAATATGTAATTTTTAAATCTCTTAAGGCCCTGGCATGTTGTGCCACAGATCTATTAGCCCTCTGTGTTCTGCGACCACCTGGGGAATTTGGGGTGGATGTGGCCCTGGGAAGTGCTCAGCGGTTTGGAGTCCCTCTTTGTTATGGTGGGCCTCATGCAGCCTTTTTCTCGGTCAAAGAAAACCTTGTTCGCATGATGCCTGGCAGGATGGTGGGCGTGACGAGGTGGGAACACTTCAAATTGTCTGTTGTAATCATCTATGGCAAATCACTGTCCAATATGTCAGTCAGTATTGTGATTCTGCATGAAACATGAAATTACTCTTAAAAATCATTGTATTTTTCTACAAGATACAACATGATTGTATTTTGCCATCTAGCTATCTCTTGCACTCAAGCATATTTCACAGGAATAGATCAACTTTATTTACTCTAACATGCCTCAAATTCAGATCTGGAATTCAATGTCGAGTGCATTGTAGATTTAACGTTGCATGCTGGCATATAACTTTTTAGATGTTTTGTTGGTTGCTTTAAACAGAAGATTAAATAATTGTAATAGTTTACCTGTTACAATATGTTACAATACCCTATACTTCAATGGTTATTGAAAGTATATATGGATCCCCCATAGCCAATGGATCTAGGGATATGTAGTGAGTACAGCTCCCTACCCAGCACCACCTCCTTGCTAGCATGTCCACTTCCTTTGTCCATGGTGGCAGATTCTGAGTCCAGTACAAGAATGTGCTTCTCAACAAGTTTCCTAGTGTGAATTTATTAATTATGTGAAACTAGTGTTTGATTGTGTTGAAACAGTCGAAGCAGTGAATGGTGAAATGCTTTTTGGCGTACCTGACCAATCGAACAGTGTGCATTTTAATACATAGAAGAGGAGACATCCGAGCCTTGCAGACATAGATAGATACAGTAGATGGATAGATAGACACTTTTATTCATCCCCACAGGGGAATTTCAGATGTCCAGCAGCAGTGTGTTGTCTACCAACAAGCATTCTTGGTGTAATACTCATAAAAACCCTGATGACAACAATAAAATAGTCACAAAACAAGCTACTATCATTAGTAGTAAATAATTAATGCTCTTCAAACAGGTCTGTTGTGTAGTCTTATGGCGGCCGGAACAAATGACGAACAGACACAGGATCAATATGTATTTAGTAAAATGGTATTGTCTGTTGGATTTTTGACAATTGACATCAAAACCACAGGATATTGAACCACAGGATATTGTGGGTTTAGTGAGAAATGCCCGCATGCACCATTTACAATACTGACCAAATTATTTCTAATTTTGATCCTTTTCAGAGATGCTGCTGGTAAGGAAGTCTATCGTTTGGCTCTGCAGACCAGAGAACAGCATATTCGGAGAGACAAGGCAACTAGTAACATCTGTACAGCTCAGGTGGGTCAATCAATAATGCAATTTACTGTTTCCAGTACGATGTTTTTATTTTTAATGAGATCCAATTTTATATATTCTCAGGCTCTTCTTGCTAACATGGCTGCTATGTTTGCTGTGTACCATGGACCGCAAGGTCTGCGGCACATTGCTGAGAGGACACACAATGCTACCTTGATCCTGTCTGAAGGTATGCTGGCTATTAAATGATTAACTGGTATCTAATGGTACAATTGACATTATTTTCACAGCTTACTTGTAAATTCTTTGTTGTTTAAGGGCTAAAGCGTGCAGGTCACAAACTACAGCATGAAATGTTCTTCGACACCTTAAAAATCCACTGTAGTGTGGCTGCCAAAGACATCTTGGAAAGAGCAGTTCAGCGCGAGATCAATTTACGAGTTTACAGTGAAGAAGTGGTGAGCCAGCATTTTCACCAAAAATGTTACATTAGCCGTTATTTGTGTTTTAAAGCAACACCAAAGAGTTTTTTGTACCTTAAAATAATGTTTCCAAAATCGTTTCAGTGGTTAATCAACTCGTAACAGGGTGAACGGCACTTCTGCATTCGCTTCGCGGCCCTCTATCGGCTATAACTGCACTATGTAAGTTTGCCAGATCAGGGAGCGGATCTGTAGTTCGATGGAATGAGACATAAGAAACTACAAATTTGACTTGCATCTGATGTCGCAATACATCGTACTTTCATAAAATGCAACATATTCTGCCTTGTCTGACATCGTTATTTGCAAAGCCAGTGCTGGATAAACAAATAGAGTGCGTGCAACAGAGGAAAAGTTCTTTGGTGTTGCTTTAACATGTTTTATTGTAAGATTTCACTTATTAGTAATTTTCTATACACCATAGCTTGGAGTTTCCCTGGATGAGACGGTGACTGAAAGGGATTTGGATGATCTTCTTTGGGTGTTTGGCTGTGAATCTTCAGCTGTATGTTTTAAATGCCTTAATTACACATTTTACAACAGACACAAATTACAACATAAATAAATTACAACAGAATCAAAACACAGAGAATCATGGTTTAACTTTTCTTGCCCAAGGAACTCATTGCTGAGAAAATGAGTGGACTAATGAAGGGACTTCTGGGAAGTCCTTTCAAGAGGACCAGCAAGTACCTCAACCATCTTGTGTTTAACAGGTTTGAAAGAAATGTCATACAGTAAAAATGTCACAGCTACGAATTAAGTTTGTAGAGTGTTAAATTTAGACTGGATTGACCTTGAAAACATTATGATAAATTAAATGAAGACAAAAACAAAATTCATGTCAGTTCTAAATAAAATGAGTAGATGATAAAATGAGTAGATAATAGTTTGTCATCCATGAACATGTACATTACACAAAGTGAAAGTGGCACAAAGATGAGATGGGGAATGTCTGCCTGTTGGCACCAGGGAACGCTGATTATGAACGGAATTGCTGATAAATGTGTTCTTTATTTTACAGTTACCACTCTGAGACCAATATTGTGAGATATATGAAGCGTCTAGAGAACAAAGACATTTCTCTTGTGCATAGTATGATTCCACTTGTGAGTGGGTACATAAATTATATTTATATGCATTTATTTTTAGGTTAACTGATTTTTGTCAATGAAAACATTTTTTCCATTCTATTTCATTATAGGGGTCTTGTACAATGAAATTGAACAGCTCATCAGAACTGATGGTGAGGGGAGCGTTTTTTTTTCTTTTTTTTTTTTTTTTTTTTTTTTTTCTACATCTTGTACATAATGATGTGATTTCAAAAACATTATTACATTACATTAAGTTTACCTCATGTTTATGTTTACCTCATTTATTGCCTAATATCAATAGCCAATCACTTGGAGAGAATTTGCAAATATCCACCCGTTTGTACCACTGAACCAAGCTGAAGGTTATCAACAGCTGTTCCGTCAGCTGGAGAAAGATCTTTGTGAGATTACTGGCTATGACAAGATCTCATTTCAACCCAACAGGCAAGGCCTTGATTTGTGCGATGATTAAGTATCGGCTGGCATTATATCATATTGCATAATTCTTTTAGTATGCCCTCACTAAATGTATAGAAACAGTGTGTCGATAGTTTCTTAACAATATTGGTGTACTTTTTCCTGACCTTTGTACTAATCTTTGTACTTAGGGATAGGCTGAGTCTTCATCCTGATTTCTATATGTACTGTTTTGTAGTGGTGCTCAAGGAGAATATGCTGGCCTTGCTGCCATCAAAGCCTATCTAAATTCCAAAGGGGAGTCACATAGGACGGTAAGTAGTCCATCAGTCCAGGCTGTTTTTCTACCCTTTGTCCAATGGTAAAAGCAACAACATGAATAGCCCAGGATATTGGCTATTTATTGGAAAATTTATATCTCAATTTCTGTAGGAGTAGAACTGCTAGATTTAAGGCTTTGGGCTACAGTATGCTCTCTGCTCCGTACCCACTGGCCACCATTATACTTTCAGATGGAGAACTACAGAACAGTAGCAGTAGTTGTAACAAAGCAAGGGAAAGTCACACCTTTGGCCATGGGACAACAAAGCAGCTAAAATCCATGGGTGCTAACATCTGTAAAGAGAATTCTGTCAATGAACTAATAACAGTGAGAATGATTTAGCAACAATGTCCATGAAGTTTGTGAGTTTGGACCATACCAATACAAAATGTACAAAATCTTAATCATACTGGAGAAGAAATTTGTTTTAAAGTCAAAGTTCTTACACTTACCCTTATTCTATTAGTATTCTGTAAATTAAAAACTGTGTCTTGGCACTAAACTGATTCAGAATTGAATTGAGAATGACTCACTTAAATTCTGTTCAATTCTCATGATTTGTATCAAAGGAAGTAGCTTGAACTACTTATACACATGACATTCCATTAACAGGAAATGTTTTCACCTAGCAATGAATGTTAAAAGCTCTATTCATAGAACAAATAATTAAGTTTGATTTATTGTAACCTTCATTTTGTGGAACGTGATTGAACAAGACTCCAGTTCCCAGAATGCTCTACTTCAACCAAGTGTACAAAATGGTTGCCAAACAATTTGAGGTGGACATTTGTTTGAAAGCTTATTTTCTACACAGTTTGGTGGTCTAAGCTGGACTTTGTTTATAGATTTAACACATTCTTTTGTGTGAGTGCAATTTCTTTGAATTGCCATGAAGTTAATTACTCTTCCTGTCATTCCAATTCAACTTTATTCAATTTTGACACACACACATAAATCCTTCAGCATCTTAACATGCTCATTCACTAGGTGCAACACCCAACCAGTTCCGTGTACACAGGTACACTACTAAAATGATAGCTGCTACAAATGAATGAGCTGGCTAAAGAGCCTTCTGTGCATAAATCGAATTCTGAGAATAAACAAAAAATTATACAAGGACAAGACAGATTGACTTTGGAATCATAGACAAGCAGGTATTTCATAATAACACTGGTACTATGAACTGAAATGGTAATAAATGTATACATTCTTTTACAGTTACCAGTTACCACTTAGGCACCATAATGTGCTCTAGACATACAGTTGTGTAGGAAAAAGTGAATGAAGTGCAAAATCTTTATAATAGTTTTTATAACCATGTTTTAGTTTTAATGGAAACATTCCACATTCAATTCCTACGGAGCCCCTAAGGGGACATGAGCAGAATGAAAGTTTCATGTGCGCACGTGAAAGTTTTATGCAAAAAGGTTTTGCGTGCGCATGAAACTTTCATGTGCTCACCTAAAACTTTCATGTGCGCACATGAAAGTTTCACGTGAGCACATGAAACTAAACTTTCGATTTTTTTATTTTATTTATTTATTTATTTTTTTTTGCTCATGTCCCCTTAGGGGCTCCGTAAATTCCAAATCAAGATATTAACAAATTATTTATCAAGTCCACATTTTTCTTTGCTTCCTGAAAGTTAATTTGTTAATCATTTGATTTTTAATTGAATGTGGAAGGTTTCCATTACATTTGAAATATTGAAATAATAACTAATTCTTAAGATGTTGCACTTTATTAACTTAAGGGGAACTATGCAGTTTTTTAGCTTAATTTACCTTAACTTAACAGCTTTGGAGTCATTGTAATGGCCATATTACTTTTTCTGGGTTAAATGGTATATAATTATATCTGGGTTATAATCTGCATAATTACTAGTAGCTAAACATATTTAGTCATTTGAATACTTCATATTGATTTTTAAACTATTACACTTAGGCATATCTTTAATGTGGTGTGTAGGTCTAATTGAGTGCACATTGGTTGTTGGTGTGTATGTCGTCTATTCACAGCAGTAGACCTGCATCACCGTATAAAACATTACCAAAATATGTAACATGACCTATCTAGACTAGGCCTATATTTAACAAATACAGTAAAACTTCAAATAATAGCCCATGCTTTTATTTACCAAAATTGCTGAACTGCACCAGCTTGTATTTGAGACGGGCTTCTATAATGAGAAAGAAATTGAATTCCTTTCACACACAACTTTTCCTCTGCAAAGATTGGAAATATTATCGAATTCATTATTTCAAACCCACTGAATGCTTTCCCATAACCTATTACTAGGCTATCCAGTGATGGGCTACAATTGCGGATCATTCATTTAGTGTTGATGTTCATTGAGTGTTAGAGATAACAGACATAACACGGAGAGCCAGAACTGATGAAAAAGAACGTGTGTGAACCTTTTTGTTTTGTTGCCAGCGTAATAAATCCGTAGCCTAGGGTATAGGCTTAGCATCGGCCTATCCTTGTCATAACAAGATGCAATATTTTGTTTAATATGCAAATTTGAAAACAAAATGGGATGAATTTAACGATGTAGGATAGCATAGGCCTAGTCCATATATAAAAAAAATGTTTTAAACAATTTGGACCTCCTGGTAGTCTTAATGCCATCTAATCAGAACTTTAACATGCACGATCTGCACCATAGAACTGGTTTAAATAGACTATCTGGCTGGTTTTAGGAGATAAAGTATAACCTGAAAATAAAAACAGACCAGGCCTCTATTTTTTATTTATCCAAACCTGTAACCACACAAGGCATGTAGACAGGCTTCTATTTGGGACTCAGCTTTAATTTAAAGTTTTACGGTATGTAACAAACACAATGTAGCAATACTTACAGATATCTGAACGCACACAATGGAAACATTGGAACGTTTATAACTTTGATAAAGTCGTTATAAATCAGAATATGCTGTGTGACATGTAAACGGTAATATGAACGTAATATGAACGTAGCAACATATATTATACTAACATATATTAATTCGTACATATACATTTTTAAAAATACGTTGTCATATAAGATGAAGTAATTCAGTTTTGAAATCAACCTGCAAGTTGCTCTTCAAGAGGATAAGCGGCAGATTAATCAACTATGAAAATGGATCATTAGTTGCGGCCCCAGTCCTTTTGGTCAGCTGATTTTTGATGTTGTTCTCAGGTATGCCTGATCCCTAAATCAGCCCATGGTACTAATCCTGCAAGTGCCCAGATGGCTGGTATGAAGGTTCAGGTGGTAGAGGTGGATAAAGATGGAAGCATTGATGTGGCTCACTTGAAGGCCATGGTAAGATATCCAAAGTTCCTTTTCAAATTGTGACTATAATGGAAATATGATATGAGTGTAAGTTATTGTACAATATAAAACACAAGTGTTTTAGTAGTAAAAGTTAGTATAACCACGCAATAGTGTTTTGATCAGACTTCAGTAGTGGTGAGTAGACAAGGCACCCTCATTCAAGTTGGATGAATGGCATCTACAGTGCCTATAAAAAGTATTCGGTTACACTTTACTTGACAGTAGCAACATAAGAGTGACATGACACTGTCATAAACAAGTCATAAATATTTATGACATAACTCTTCTATCATTAAGTGACATTTGGTTTTTGTCGTAACAAGTTAGGGCTAGGATTAGGGTTAGGGTTCATGTGTCATGACAGTGTCATATGTTCATGACGGTGTCATGTCACTCTTATGTTGTTACTGTCAAGTAAAGTGTTACCAAATATCCATCCCTTGGATCTTTTCCCATTTTATTGCTTTTATAAATTAAATCATGGTCAATATAATTTGGATTTTGTTGACAAGAATTTACACAAAAAACTCAACTGTCAAAGTGAAAACATATCTACAAAGTAATGTTGATTAATAGAAGTGATTGCATAAATATTCATTCCCTTCAAGTCAGTATTTAGTAGATGCACCTTTGGCCACAATCACAGCACAGAGTCTGTCTGGATCTCAGTTAGGCTTGCACATCTGGATACTGCAATTTTACTCCATTTTTCTTTGCTGCTCCACCATGTGGGCATACTATTCAGATGTTTGGCCTGTGTTTTTGTAGTTAACTAGGTCAACGTCTAAGAAAACAGTGTTATTGCAAAAAGGGAAATGGTAACATAAAACCTTACCCAACATATCTTCAGTTTAGCTTTTATCAGATACAGTGAAAGCTTAGTACTCATCATAGGTGATAGAAGCCATTTATGTAACCATAGAATAGCGTAGATAATGGTACCTACATACTTCAGTGACTACATTAGCATCTAATAAAAACATTTTATTATGTAAAATTGATATCTACTATACAAATGTTCTGTCTTTTTTCTGAGCTGTACATATTTGACTTGATGGGCTATGAGTAAAGCAACAAACTTTTGTGTTATGGGTAGAGATTCTTGCGTTCTGTTTGTGTAAAACTTTGATTAGGTGAGGCTGTAGCCAACAATGATGAAACCTTGCTATAACCAACATCGCTTGCAGCTAGGGGAATGTCGGCCCTATTTTCCCCTCATCAATCCCCACAATGACAAGCAAGCAGAAATGCATTTCTTAGAAAAGGGAAAATCACAAGGATGTAAGAATTTACATTTACTTCGTACTTATAGTAAGAGTCAAGTCTATTTGGGTATGACTCAACAAGATTGACACACCTAGATTTGGGGAGCTTTGGACCATGTTTGCAATAATGAAAAAATCACATACTGATTCATAAGCTTTGGCTTTGCATTACATACAATTTACTCTTAATCTACAAGTTGGTATTTGACAAAAGCATTGCTAAAGTCGCATAGTGATTATGAGCAGTGAGCAGTTGCCTGGTCCCAACCGCTGAAAAACACCCCCACAGCATGATGCTGAGAGATATGTATAGGCATCTCTGCTACATTTCAAGTCTCAAAGCAAAGAGAATTCTCGTCAATGTCATTTTATTTACTATACATTAAAATGTACACTTAATAATAATAATAATAATAATAATAATAATAATATGGAATCCACTATCTTGATTCTTCTTGAGTTGGACAACAGTAAGTTTTTCAGATTTTCTTTCTCATTTTTCCCCCCCATAGACTTGAATGGCTGTGATGTCATAATGGCCTAAAGCCAGCTGCACTCGTTAAGCTCCCAGAGTAGTTCCCGGGCTAATTGGAACACTGGCACAGGTGTCACCTGTGAATCAAACTGTCTCGGCTTCTAATGCATACAATCTGGTGCACTCTAAAACTACACATCCTGTTTAAGTGTTTCCCTTGTGTCAATAAAAGTCACAGCCGTATCTCATGCTTTGTGCATTATATCTCCAGAACGGTTTGACGCATATGCTTAAAATTTGGTACAAGTGTTTGTATGGACTCAAAGATGAAGTGAGTTGATGTTGGAGGTCAAAGGTCAAGTCAATGAACACTCTAAGTGCGATATCTCAAGAATGCCTTGACATACATGCCTGAAATTTGGTATGAGTATTTGTATGGATTCAAAGATGAAGTGAATTGATGTTGGAGGTCAAATGGCAAGGTCAAAAACATCTTGAATGTTATATCTCAAGAACGCCTTGACACACAAGGTCTTTTGGTACGAGGGTTTGTATGAACTCAAAGATTAAGTGATTTAATGTTTTTATTTTTCCAGGAATTTCCCCACCAACATTAAGCCAGCAGCTTTCCATCCACTATTGTAATTCCTCTGGCATTACATTCTAGTTAATATATTTATTTTCCCTTAGGTGGACAAACACAAGTCTAAATTAGCTGCCATGATGATCACATATCCTTCCACTAATGGTGTGTTTGAAGAGAATGTCAGGGAAGTGTGTGAGCTCATTCACCAGAATGGTGGCCAGGTGTATTTGGATGGTGCGAACATGAATGCTCAGGTAAGGTACTTTACTTCTAGTTTATCAGAAAAAAATATCCTTTAACTTGAAAACACTAAGCATTTTCTGAATATGTGAAAATATCTTGTACAAAATATCTTGTTGTTCAGGTAGGTTTATGCCGCCCTGGGGATTATGGATCCGATGTGTCTCATCTCAACCTTCATAAAACCTTCTGTATTCCTCACGGTGGTGGAGGCCCAGGAATGGGACCTATTGGAGTGTCAGTGAATTACCATTCTTCTTTCCGATGTTCAAGTCTAAGTTTTAAGTTTAAGTATTCCTTAAATATGGGCTTTGGTGTATATTGATTTCTTTAGTATGACTTCCACAGGAAGGAACATCTGGCACCTTTTCTACCCAGTCACCCTGTGGTGCCTATGACATCAGGTGATACTGTAAGCTCTTTGGGGACAATAAGTGCTGCTCCATGGGGTTCAAGTGCCATCTTGCCAATATCATGGGCATATATAAAGGTAAACATGTAATTTAAAAAAAAAAATGTTTTTATTATATCACAATAATAACATTGTTACTAACAGTGTAATTCTGAAACCCTTAATAAATTTGTTTACACCTAGATGTAGCCAAAATGTGGTCATAGACTACAGAGAATGTACTGTTCTTTTCTATTAGATGATGGGTGCCAGAGGTCTGATGCATGCTACAGAGGTGGCCATTCTTAATGCTAACTACATGGCAAAGAGATTAGAAAGCCATTACAAGGTGCTGTTCAGGGGATTAAGAGGTAAACCAGATGCTCTACCGTAACCCATTTTATGAAGTGTGGAACAGAAAATGTTTTGTCCTGTTCGCAAAAATACTGACACTTTTCTTTTACGTTCTTCAACTTCTTTTAGGGTTTGTTGCTCATGAATTCATTTTGGATGTTCGACCATTCAAAAAGACTGCAAATATTGAGGCTGTGGATGTGGCGAAAAGACTGCAAGATTATGGTATGAACACTGCGTACCATGGTTTGCTGTTCAATTCTCAAGTTGCTGCCATGCATTTCTGCAGACATTGAAACATTCAGCCAACTGTCCTTCACTCCCAGTACACTGACTTTTGCCCTCTGAACAGTGATAAGATATAAAGTAGACTTTGATACAGTTTTTAACCCTGTGAGCTCTATGTAAAACCTAGAATCTGACAGAGAATAAGTGCTGTTTTTAAAATGGACTAGGCCAAGATGGGCAAGGAAATCAATAGATTCATCAATCAAGAATCAATAAATTGAAACTAGAAAATGTAATTCCGAGGAATTACCAGTGCATGAAAATGCAAGTCATAGTTGATGACTACTGACAGTTTGAATGGCTGACCAGTTAAACAGTTGGATAGTTTAAATTTGTAAATTATTTAATAGTGAATTAATAGATGTGCATCAGTAGACAATTTAATGGATGTTGATAGACAGATAGTTTAATGGGTGAAGTGAGGAAGAGAAAAGTAAGCTATTTAGTTCAATGGAGAGAGAATAGGTTCCATTGAAGTTGCTGCAGTCAGTGAGATAGCACAGGTGCAGTTGATTGCATTCTAAGTCGTTATAGCCCTTGGAATGTGCCTTATATCCTTGTAGAATGGAGAGACACAGGCTACGTTTACACGACATTTCACCCTCTCCGTTTTCAAAAATAACATTGTGCACACCTGTCAGTTTTCAGAAAAGTTTTCCTTTACACTAACCCGGGTATATGCCTTCAAGAGCATGCCAAACCTGTCGGTGGCAGTTCAAGGAGAAGCTCAATCCCACGTTAGCCAATCAGAATCCCGAAAATACCAACAACAGCAATGAATCACTTCCTCTTTCTGTTCTGAAATGACTAAAAATCTCCGCCTCGTCACATAAGTCTCTGTTTGTACCTCTTTAGACGCAAACGAACAGAGTTTTTCCAAAAAAAACGATCAGCTCGGAGTTTGCGGGGGGATAAAACCTCCGGTTGCGTCTAAATGACAGGGTCAAACGCAGAAAAACCTCACCGGTTGCATCGTTTTCATTGTCGTCTAAACAGGGCCACAGAGGGAGTTGGCCTAGCTGAGCAGAAAGCAGTTGATACAGGTGTCAGTTTAATTGGCTCTGTGAGGGGGCCTAGTTGAGCAGCTGTCAGTTGGTACAGGTGTTAATCAGTTTGATAAGCCCATTGTGATGTCATAGTGCCAATGCGAAGTCTATGGGGAAAAATAAGCTTGATTTACGTTAATATCTCAAAGTATAAAGTTTGCATTTCTCGAGTGTCCTTTTCAAGACCTACGTTACAAGGTTTGAATGAAGTTTCTAAGTTAAACGGTTGAAGCTGAATTAGACGCAGAAATTTGGTGGGAAGAATAACTAGAAAATGTAATTTCGAGGAAATTACCTGTGCATGAAAATGCAAAACATATATAATGCAAACAAACTTTTGTTTGGTATGGGCAGAGGAAACCGTTAGCGAGGGGCAGAGGAAACAATTGGTGGGAGTCATAGTTGATGACAACTGACAGTTGAAATGGCTGAACAGTTAAATAGTTGAGTAGTTTAAATAGTTAAATTGGTTAATAGTGAATTATAGTAGTGAGGACTTATTTTGAAACCGTTGTGGGCAGAGAAAACGGTTGAAAAGGATCTGTAGTGTTAAGAGAGCCAGATTGTGTGAATGGTTTGAAGAAGATGGATGCATAGAAAGTTGGATGGAATGTGCCTTTATATCCTTGTAGAATGGAGAGGCACAGAGAGAGTTAAGCATAACGTTGTTGATACAGGTGCAATCAGTTAAATTGGCTCTTTGAGGGGGCCTAGTTGAGCAACTGGCAGTTGAGTGCAAATCAATTTAATTAGCCCTTTGTGATGTCATAGTGCCAATGCAAAGTCTATGGGGAAAAATAAGCTTGTTTTTTGTAAATATCTCAAAGTATAAAGTTTACAAAAGTGAAATACATTGCCCAAGTGTCCTTTTCAACACCTACGTTACAGAGTTTGAACGAAGTTTCTACGTTAAATGGTTAAAGCTGAATTCAATTGGTTAGAAGAAGAAGAAAAAGAAGACTACTTTGGATAACAGAACAGTGCATTTTCATGCACTGTAATTAAATCAATACTAAGGCCAGCCTTAACCAATTTGACTCTTAAAGTACTAGTAATAACGTATAATAAGTACTAGTAATAACATACTAGTAATAACGTATAAGTACTAGTAATAACGTATATTCGGGTGATTCCAGTTTTGCGGTGCCATTTTGGCTTCATAACTTCATAATTAAAAAATATTTTAATTAACAAACACTTTTCAATAATATAGCCTAACAGGGTGGAACTTCCTCAAGCAGGGTTCCTCAAGCAGGCGTGATGCATAAAACACTAAAACTAAAGGTGAGAGTTGGAGCTTGCCCAGAGACTTTCTAATGAAGAGACACAGCATTTAAATAATCTCCCATAAATGTATGGGATTAGTTTGTAACGCAAACATGGCAGTCTACACATCGTCTTCACATATTTCGCCCCTTCCACCGCCAAAAGTTATGTGATGTGAATACATCGTGCCAATCATGTGTTGTAATCTCGCAGCTGGAGTGAGGTTGGTGTTGTGAAGCCTTCCACACACACACAGTTCTGCCAGAAATATATGCCCGCTAAAATGCGTCGCAATATGGCCAATAGGGACTTGCCTTAAAGGACTTTGGCTTACCTCAGTTTTCAAGCTGAATTTCAGTAGGTCATTTAAAGACCGTCAGACAAGTCCAGGAAGTGACATCAAATCCAGAAGTAATTACCAACTTGTTTTCTTTTACAGTTTATGGAAAAAGTAGTCACATTAGGTAGAAGCTTTTTATTATTATTCATAGTTCACAATTATTTATTAAATAATCAATTGCGCCTGACCACGTGATTTTCCAGTCAACTGGGAGTAGCTCGAAAAGACGTGACTCACACATAGGGACTTAAGGCAGATATTGCACAGAATTTTGGTTAATGGTTTAAATGTCTCTCCTATTCGTGAACATGATGACTGACGGAGTAAATTATTATGATGTTTTATAAACCATTGTGGCCATACATTTGACTCCCTCATTATATCACATAAATTAAGTGTTTTCTGTAGGCTAGGCTACTGTGTGACATTGGTTTACACTAGGCTACAGCAAAAATTTAACAAGTAGACTATCAACACCGTTTTCAGTACCACTGTTGCAGAAATCACATACAAGACTGGAATCACTCATTCACATTGAAGTAGAATTTGTTTTCTCCTAGTGATGCACCGATGTGAAAATTGTGGCCGATACCGATAACCGATATTAATTTTGCTGTTATGGCCGATACCGATATTTACCGATGTCGATATATCTGTATAGAAAACACATTCTTATGATAATGAAATAAAGAGCTATTTTCCAAAATGGAAATATTTTTTTTAAATAACGTTTCAATAGCCTACCTTAGAACACCAGAGGATTACAATATAATAGAATATATCTGTATTATTTTATATCCTGATATAAAAAGAGAGAATACTGAATGTCTGATATTTATGACAGCACTTTATGCAGATTAGCCTATAGGTATGGCACACTATAGGCCTACTATTTATATTACAACTCTCCCTCTTTAATTCAGCAGTGTGGTTGAAGCCTGGAAATATTGTAAACAAAGTAGCATAGTAGCATAGTTGGCTAGCTTTTCATAGTCTACTGATTGGACTGTTCAGTTTCCCCATGTGTGTTTAAGTTTAAAGGTAATACTTGTTCTCCTTGGTACAGGCACTTTTGGGAAACATTGGTATTGAGATGATCAGTCAACTTGAAATCAAGAGTTTTAAACAAATATGTGCAGCATGCTAATGTTGCTAAGCAGATTTAATAGTAATTTAGCTAGTCGTCTTCTATGAGTTCTTGCTTTCACGATTGTAATGTTTTATTTGGATTGCGTTGGCCGAGTCGCGCGTGTCCATTGAGTGAGCGAGAGAGAGCGGGGCAAAGAGAGGGGTGTTGTAAAATGGTGTTGCGGCTCCTTTAAGAGAGCTCCGTGTGTGTGTGGGAAGCTGGGAAGGAGGGAGATAGAGTGAGGAAGTGTATGCATGCGACTGGAGCAGAGAGTGTGGAAGTTCAAGTTGGAGTCTGTACACAGTGTGAGCGGTGTTACTGTCCGAAATAAAACTCCATAAAGTTCAGCTCGTGTATTTTGCTCATCAGAAATGGGACCGTGACCCCGACGTTATTTTATCTTATAACATCGGCCCTCGAATAACGAATCCCCTGCGTTTCTGACTACGGTCTGAAACAAAGCAGGAAAGGTTAACAGGGGGTTTATACTGTTTGGTAAAGTCTACAATGAAAGCAACGTAGGCTACCGCCAAGTAAAGCGGGAGATGTGTGTTGTTTATGCGGCCGCGTAAGCTGCAAAGCACTGCTAGACACTAGAAAGGGTGTGTCGGTTCTGCCTTTTCACACCGCGACACAGGTTTGTGGATATGAGTGTTGCGATTTCAGTTTTGAATCGCATATTGTTACAGCCCTATTCAATTCCTATTACGACCATATAATTACATTCTGCCTGATACACAGTTATATTTAGCCTACCGCGAGAGATGTGCTAGGCGTGACATGACATGCAAGCCAGCCATCAACTTGACTGCAAGCAACGCGAGCAGCGCGATACAACGCAACTTTTTTAAATAACTTTTGTCAGATGCTGCAGTGTCTTCTTTCTGTCAGTCTTGTTGCCCTGCTATTTTAAATAAGAAATATGATGCAATAGAAGGGCATATTTAACGGATTCAGTGTAGACAGATAACACGCTTGGATCGCTACACACACGTCAAATACACAGGAATGATTATCGGCTTGTTCACATCGGCCCTATTTTGACATCGGACCGATACCGATGTGTAAAAAAATGACCATATCGGCCGATATTATATCGGCGGCCGATATATCGTGCATCACTATTTTCTCCACAAACCAAATCAACAACCAAATAATTTTAATTTTAGTATTAAAAGTGGCACCTAAGCCTGGGACAGCTTAGAGAGGTAGAATTCCTTTCAACAGCTTCTAAGACCTATTCACAAACAATTGGAAAAGCTGTTTCATCATGCCAGGTCACAATGTTTAAACCAAATTAAATTGATTTAGCCTGACTTAAAGTAACACATTTTTCTTTTTTTCCCCTCTACCATAACATTATCACCTTTCTTTGTTTAATCTCAATAAACAGTGAGATTAGAATAATGCTTAAACATACGATAATTAAATTATAGTGTCTTTGTTTGTCCACAGGTTTTCATGCTCCTACTATGTCATGGCCTGTAGCTGGCACTCTGATGATTGAACCCACAGAGTCTGAGGATAAGGCAGAGATGGACCGGTTCTGTGATGCCTTAATGGCCATAAGACAGGAAATAGCAGACATTGAAGAGGGCAGAATGGACTCTCGAATCAACCCACTCAAGGTCAAACCAGCCTAGCATTTTGTAACAATGTGGCACAAAGGGTTTACAGCATTTTTTTCATCCCTAGATTGTATACAAAGCTTTCTTTTTAGACAACTTCTTCTAGACATTTCTGCTGCTCAAAACACTTCACAAACACATTTTCACATTTGAAATGTTCTTTTTGTAAACATCACACCTTATATCTACTATTCAGATGGCGCCACATTCCCTAGCATGTATAGCATCATCCACATGGGACAGACCCTATTCCAGAGAGTATGCTGCTTTCCCTATGGTAAGTCTTATCGTGGATCATGTTACCCCTCAGCTTATTCTATTGCTATTGAGATTAATATGCATTGTCTGTCACATGAAATCAGTCACCTCGACTGACAAACGCCTATAATTTTTTTTACAGCCATTTGTGAGACCTGAAACGAAATTTTGGCCAACAATTTCAAGGATCGATGACATCTATGGTGACCAGCATTTAGTCTGCACCTGCCCACCAATGGACACATATGAATCCCCTTATGAGGAAAGGGCTTCATCCTAGAGTCATTTGGGATCACACACCCACACATTCCTTTCAAATATATTTTTTATAAGTGTGTTGTGCAGTCTCCATGTTCTACTTTTGATAAAGAGAACTTGATTTAAAAAAATAACTTAACTTTTAAGTTTTACTCTGCATGTATATATGATGAATGGTTCTCAACCCTTCCCCTGAAGTCAAAAATGACTACCGTAAAACTTCAAATAAAAGCTGAGTTCCAAATAGACAGTCTCTTTTACACGCCTGGTGTGGCTACAGGTTTGGATAAATAAAGGCCAGTAAAGCGATTTTGGAATGTAAAATCCCAGGCTATTATTTGAAGTTATACGGGAATATACATTTCACATACTCATTCACATAGCTTATAAAAAGATATAAGTTTTTTTAGCCTAATCTCAAGTAATTTAGCTTCCTTCAAGTACAACCTGTAAAAATAAATAAGAAATCTGACAAAATGATGGAGAAATTGTCCTACCTCTGTCCTTTTGAGATTTATTCCTATAAAGAATCCCTCTCTATAAACGTAAGCTTATTTAAGCTACTTGAACATCTTTTCCCCACTTATTCCATTGAAGTTCCTGAAATTTATGGAATGATTTTGTGACAAAATGAAATAAATAAATGAAATATGAAAAATACATAAAAGATTAAATAAATAAATAAAAGATTAAAATAAATACTATATATTGACATTGACATTCCATATCGGAGGCTGGAATTTCCAAATATCCGATGTGGCATGAAGGCCCTATTAGTCCAGTGTGGTTCACAGGTAGTCGACACTCATAGCTGTCAACATTGAGCATTGAAAATAAGGGAGATTTCCTGGGTTTCTAATCCAAAATTAGGGTTGGGCACCGAAACACGGTTCTAATATGGCACCGGTGCCGACGCACACGGTAGTAACTGCATCGAATAACAACGTGGATTTCGGTGCCTCGTTTCAGTGCTTAAATAGCGTTTTTTTTTTTTTTTTTTTTTACGAGGCATCATTGCATGTCATGCGCCATCTCTAACGTCTTGCTCTGACAGCAACACATCCAGATACAGTTAGCTAACATAAACACTGGATGTATAAACCAGAGGGGTGCACACATTGGCGAGTAGACAGTGTTTGACGGCTTGCGTGAGCCAAAGTAGCTTACTTTAAAGCGATATCGCGAGCTCCTGTCAAAATCTAACTACACACAAGCAAAAGGCTATGAAACAACATCAACAGTAGCCTTTACGTTACACAATATCCCTGCTAATGCGCTAACTGACATTTTAAATGTTATCAGCAAAGTTGTAAGGGGAAAACTTTATTTCATGGTGTGTTCTAAACAACATAATGACATGATATTAATCTTTCATGTGCATGAGGCCCATATAGCATCACAATGAATATGAATATCACGTTAAAAGTTAGCTGGCAAAAACATAAATTTGTAGGTTACATACCTGATGTCACTGAGCTGTTAAAGAGGCTACGAAACCATCTCCGTACATTATCGCTAATTAAACTCCGCTGACTGGTGTTAGCGCATAGCCATAGTTGCTGTTAAAATGCCTACTAGGCTAGCGCTGGGAATCTAAACACTTCAATACCGACATGTAGCCGAACACACTGAATTAACTGGAAAGTGAGTCCCTGTTAGATTTAGCTTGCTTGCAAATGCTGTTGTCCATGACCTCGCAGTTCTATGGCAAGCGGTTTTTACATACCGCCTACACTGGGTAAACTTGAAAGCAGAGCTTACCATTGTGTGTGCATGCATGGCAAGCTGTTTTAACATTTCAATGTATTATTCGTAGGAGCGATGAGATATTGATAGTAAATTGAATATAACAGTTCAATTTCATGTTCAAATTTGTCTTATCAATAAAAAAAGCAATTCATGCTTTAGACCATTTTATTTAAAACATTTTTAAAACAAAGTACCGGTTCAGGCACCGGCACCATTTTAAAAGTATCGATTTAGCACTGGTATCGGATAAAACCCAAATGATGCCCAACCCTATCCAAAATAAGGGGAAAATGTCAACATTCGTCCCCCAACGTTGGAAGGGTTGCAGTACTAGTCTTTCACATTTGCAAGCTCGTGCATTGGTCAGCTAATAATGTAGCCAACAAAGTAGGCCTACTTTATTCACGCCTAACAACAGCCTATATTAATTTGGTTAACTTTATACAGCCCTAAAAAGGCTAACGTTCTGTAATCGATGCCCCTGTGCACTGTCATTCTCTCTCCTGCGTAAATAAAATTTGTGCGTTCCAAGTAGCCTAGTACGTAATTCTTCTTAATAAAGTTGAAGAAATGCATTTCATTATTTTAGAGAAAAATATAAATAGCCTGTCATGCAGTTTATGGATATAAATAGCCTGTCATGCAGTTTATGGGCTACAGTGCAGAGTTGGGAAGTCATGGTAGGCCAATTTGGAGTGAATATACAAACGGGGAATTTTTCTCTACTAGCCGAGTAGCCTGATGGTAGTACACACAGTGAGTACGACCGTACACTATGAAGGTGACACTGAATCGTGCACTCAGGACAACCACGTCATCTTAAATAGGCTCACTCTAAGGTCGCCTTCAAGCAAGCAAAACGATGCTTTGAAAACATCTGTTTTGCTAGAAGGGCAAGGGGGCAACAGGACAACAGTACTGACTGGTCCGATGGTAGAGCTAATGTTATGAGATTGTTAAAATACGAGATATTTTACGGGAAAATATTAAAACGGGAAGACAGCGGGAAAAAGGTAAAAAATGTGAGAAACTCTGAAAAAACGGGAGGGTTGACAGCTATGGACACTGGATTACTTCCAGAACTATCGTGTTTTTTAGCCAGCAACCAATCAGCGGCAAGGTCCTGCCTAGGTCCCGCCTTGATCGGTGACTGACATACTTATTTATTTCATGGCGCATTACAAGACCTTATGCAAATGTAAATGTTGATATGTGTATTATTACAGTGCATGAAAATGCACTGTTCTGTTATCCGAAGTCTTCTTATTATTATTATTATTACAGCACTATATTGTTATTTAGTGCTGGGCGGTATACCAGTTCACACCGTATACCGGTGTATATTTTCGTTATGATATGAATTTTTAATATACCGCCATATTGGTGTATTTGATTACACAACGTTTGGAACGCTGCGCCGCACGACAGTGTTTCAGACAGGACTTTCTTCACATGCATGCATGGTGCCAATGCGAGACATAGTGAGGGTAAACACAAAACACAATAAGTTTTTCCCCTGAAGTATGACCCTTAAGGCTTAATTTCTCCTTAGGTAGGGGGTTTATTTAAGGGTGTTGCACAGAATACCTTAAATTGTTTCTTTAGATAAGAAAACATGTTAAGGGATACTGCATTGAAAGGGATTTACCGTCACGAAAATTCTATTTAGATTGTTTAACAGCTGTAACTAGCTGGCTAGTAGGTGATGTTAGTTAGCAACCCACCGAACACAGTTAAGTTTAATGTTCTTATCATTCATCTCACCTTAAGAATATCCGCTGAAATTATCCAGGTAGCAAGTAAAGCATGTTATAGACATGCACTGAGCAATACTAGCTGGCTAGTTAGAAATTATCCTGACTGTCATCAGTGAACCAAAACAAACTTTTGTGTTGATGTTTTGCCTAGCGAACCGAACCGAAGCTCATGGCAGGCTAACAAGACATCCACATCCACATGAAGTTAACGTTAGCTTTCTGGTTTCTGATATAGGCCTATTTGACAGAGTAAGCATATTAGCAGAGAGGTTTTATTTTAAATTGTATAATTTTCAAAAAAGTATAATTATTGCAAGTTGCACTACTTTTTGTATTGGTTTCATACAAAATGTTTGTGAAATTTGCACAGTAAAAGTTCTGTATTTTGACTGCAATTGTCTTTGCATTCTGATTAGATTCTTCATTAGAATCATGAGTGGCTCTTTGTAAACAGCATCATTTTCTGGGGCCATGCTAAACTGCATTACCACTAGTCAGTGTGGAGTTATTCTACATCATGAGAGTAAAATAGACCATCCTTACTCAATGTACTGCAGCAATTCCTCTCCCAACTTGTAGAAAATGCTGTGAACATCTGATTATTTATGGAAAAAAATACCGTCATATATCGTGAAACCGTAAGAATTTTGAAAAATACCATGATATACATTTTTGGTCATACCGCCCAGCACTATTGTTATTCCACGGGCTTCTTCTGACTTATTTTTATTACAGTGCATGAAAATGCACTGTTCTGTTATCCGAAGTCTTCTTCTTCTTCTTCTTCTTCTTCCCACCAAATTTCTGCGTCTAATTCAGCTTCAACCGTTTAACGTAGAAACTTCGTTCAAACTTTGTAACATAGGTCTTGAAAAGGAGACTTGAGGAATGTATTTTTCACTTTTGTAAACTTTATACTTTTTGAGATATTAATAAAAAACAAGCTTATTTTTCCCCATAGACTTTGTATGGGGACTATGACATCATAATGGGCTAATTAACTTGATTTGCACCTGTATCAACTCCCAGCTGCTCAACTAGGTCCCATCAAAAAGCTAGTTAACCCTTAAAGGTGTAGGTTTTTGAACATTCTAAGTTCCGCAACAATTGAAGGTTCTAAAATTCTATGTTGAATTCAATGAACCCAGATATTCTTTAGAATGTTAATTTCCCAACATTACGGTACTCCTTTAAGGGTTAAACTGATTGCACCTGTATCAACTGCTTTCTGCTCAATTAGGCCAACTCTCTCTGTGTATCTCCATTCTACAAGGATATAAGGCACATTCCATCCAACTTTCTATCCATTCATCCTCTTCAAACCATTCACTCTTCTACCCATTAGTAGATCCTGTTCAACTATTTCCTCTGCCCACAACTATTTCAAAATAAATGTCCTCACTATAATAATTCACTATTAAATAATTTAACTATTTAAACTACTCAACTATTTAACTGTTCAGCCATTTCAACTGTCAGTTGTTATCAACTATGACTTCTGCCAACTGTTATCAAATAAAAGTTTGTTTTGCATTTTGTTAATATACAGTATGTTTATATTTCCATGCACTGGTAATTTCCTCGAAATTACATTTTCTAGTTTAATTTTTTTTAATTTATTTCACTTTTTATTTATTTATGGCAACTTTTATTTATTTATTTATTTATTTAATTTTGTCACAAAAAAACAACCCCGAAAAAATTCTCCTGCAATTTTAGAAAATGGTGAAAGTAGAACAAACTCCTATGGGGGCACTTCACCCAAATCTCAAGAAACTTGGTGTACATCCTTTCCAGACCATACGGACAAAAACTACTTGAGGCTGTGACCCATAATACCTCCACATCTTGTTGAAAATGTCCAAATGTATTTTTTTAATGCACATCATTTTTTTTTGCAATTCTGTCTTCTGCTTGGACCCCAATGATTACCAAAATGATTTTCCAAATGGGTTATTTTTCCCTTGTTATCTTCACTGTTTAAAGTTTTGTAAGAGAAGTGTGTATTTTTACTAGGATTTTAACCTTTCACTTAAAACATGTCTACTATTATTCCTGCATAGTTGATCTCATATAGTCATCATTCTTGACAAGAATTATGCTGAAACCATAACTATAAGGGCCTGAATCCACCAAACACGTTTTTTGCGCTGATGGCGGCTATTTTCTATACAAATCCTATGAAGTTCAGCTTTCACAGCACTCAGCGCCCTCGGCGGAAAAAAGCCCTCGGCGCCGACAGTTTTTTTCTACGGCACTCTGAGTGCATTTAGAACGGCGCTGGGCTCGTCAATGTCACTTCTCTCTTGCTAGCCAATTGAAATCAAGGAAGGGGCGGGACCTACACTGTAAACAATGTTGGTGGCAGAGGAAAACTCAATCAGCCAAGTCCTGGGGCCTGTTGCACAAAAGCAGAATTAAGACATCCGGGATAAGTTACTAAGCTGCGCTCAATGAATCCAAAACAAGAGCGTATAGGCTTAACTGGTTGCACAACGAGCAAGCCAGGATGAGCAGACACGGATTCATCAAGCCAGGTGAAACCTATCCTGGATAAGTGCGCGCTCACGGCTCCCTCAAATAGACCCCGCCACTGATCACAGATTCACCATGGCAACTAGAGCGGCTTTATTGCTTCTTCTACGGTGTGAATTAGGTAGATAGCCTTCTCACAACAGCAACAACTCTGTTAAGGAGAATATTGCAACTAGTTCCGCGACCACCACGCGTGAAATGGTTAGGCACTCCCGTGACGTCACGTTGTCGCATGACAGGTCAGGAATGGCGATTATGTGAGTTAATTAATGATCACAAACGTTTAAATAATGACAGTGGGTCTAGGTATATGTGATAACAATGTGTAGTGGGCAGTGGAATAACTATTGGTTTCCATTTGCGGTGACTGCTGACTGAGATAAGGGATGAGATTAAATAGATCCTGGAACTTAGCCTGGTCTGGAGCAGGCTAGCTCCACAGAATAAATTGCCATGGTGATTTATACCATAACATATCCTGCTGCCCCCTATCCCGCTTTTGTGCAGCTGGATCACGGATAAATTGAGCCAGGATAACCAAGATATCCCGGCTTAATCCCTCATCCTAATTTTGTGCAATAGGCCCCTATACCGCATTTCAGAATGTTTGTAAACAATCGGCTCCAAGATCCTTCCCGGTGGCAGAACGCAAGAGCCTTCCACTGACCTTACATAGTTAAAACATTGTTGTTGATCAAAGTTGAAACAATAACGAAAACGTGTTGTGTTTGGGGTTGTGCCGCCAGATATACAGCAAAAAGTGTAGGGTTTTTATCGAGGTCTTTCAGAAAGAAAAAAAAATATCCAGCGGAACCTGTGGGTGAAGTTTAAAGCTAGTGGACGAGTAGCCACTTCTTACATCTGTATCCGATCCGAGCAACAAAAACCCGATCATAGCCTTTTTATTTAGATAGCAGGGAAATACACCATCTAACAGATTGTGTCAAACAGCAACAGTCACTAAAATAACCACTTAATGGCAGGCTGAGGTTCATTCAACACGATAGTGCCCCTCACCTTGGTCACAAAGATGAAGGCCTTAGGACTGAACACCACCCTGTGTCACTGGATATTTGACTTCCTCACCAACCGTTCACAAGTGGTTAGAGTGGGGGGTCTGACATCTGACTCATTAACCATCAGCACTGGTGCTCCCCAAGGCTGTGTTTTGAGTCCACTGCTGTACAACATCTACACACATGAATGCAAAGCCAACAGTAGTCATACCTCCATCATCAAGTTTGCAGATGACACAGTGATCTTGGGCCTGATTAGTAACAACAATGAACAGCTCTACTTGGATCAGGTTGATGAGATGGCACAGTGGTGTCAATCTAACAGCTTGACACTGAATATCAATAAAACCAAGGAAATGGTAGTGGATTACAGAAGGAAGCAGCAGAACTGCAGTTACACCCCACTAATGATCAGCGGGCAACCTGTAGAGAGAGTCACAAGTTTTAAATACCTTGGTGTTCACATTACTGAAGACTTAACATGGACTGTTAACACTCAATATGTTCTGAAGAAGTCCAGACAACGACTACTTCCTTCGTCAGCTAAGGAAATTCAAAGTTTCTACATCCATCATGAAGGCCTTCTACACTTCAGTGGTTGAGAGTGTTCTAACTGGTAGCATCATCACCTGGTATGGGAACTCCACAGTTAGAGATTGTAGTACTCTGCAGAGAGTAGTGCGCTCAGCTGAACGTACTATAAGAACTCAACTCCCTGCTCTACAAGATATCTATTCCAGCAGAGTACTCCTAAGAGCCCAAAAGATTCTGAAGGACTCTTCTCATCCTAACAATGGATTATTCTTACCGCTGAAATCAAGAAGACGCCTGTGTAGTCACAAAGCCAGAACTGAGAGACTCAGGAGAAGTTTTTATCCCCAGGCCATCCGAACTCTGACTATACTGACTTTGCACACATTCACTCCTCAGCACTCTCAAACATTTCCCAACTCTGAATTCACACTATACTGAATTTGCACTCATTCACTCCTCAGCACTCATGACCCCCCCCCCCCCCACACACACACACACACCTACATGACTTTTAGCACTTTTACATTCCTCTCCCTATGTTACAGACCTTTTATTTATTTTCTTATTTCATCACACGTCAAAACACACATACACACACACACATCTGACTTTCTCCAACTTTTGCACATCTCCATATAACTTTTTATTTATTATTTTTGATTTCTCCTCCATCTATCTACCCATGTCCTTGATTGCCTAGCCTTTCTGCCCCCCCCCCCAACCCCAACACACACACACACACACTTACATCATCACCTCACATACATACAGTACACTGCCCCCCCCCCCCCCCCCCATCCCCCATCCCCAACACACACACACACACTTACATCATCACCTCACATACATACAGTACACTGCCCCCCCCCCCCTACATACACAGCACATTGTCTTCAGGATCTTCTCCAACACACATCCTCTACATACTTACAGCACACTACACACACAGTCACTGCTCCACTCCCCTCCCGCCCACACACACATCTTCACCGTCATCACTCACATACATCATACATACAGTACTCTGCTTGCAATAGTAAGTCCCTTCATCATACAATTTCACTGCATTTCTTACTTGTAACATTACTTGCATTACTTACTAGTAACTATATGCATGTAACAATAAACGTCCTTGTATCCTTGTATTTACACATTAGGCTATAGTAGGCTAGCCTAGGCTACTATGCATTTCATTTATTGCCATCTCCTTAGGGCCGTTTGCACAAAGCACCTTAAATTTTGTCCCTTTAGTATCAACCACGGAGATTGTTTGTTTGCTAATTTGTGCTTGCTTTTCTGAGGATGCAGATGTTGGTCATACAGGACTGTCCAAAATAATAGCAGTGTGCACATATTGTTGATAAAATCAGATAGTGAATGACGCATTACAAATCTGAGTAGGCCTATAACTAACTTTGACAAGTTTGACGGATGACAGCCAAACATGGCAGTGACAATTAATTTCACGATGTTAGCTATAGTTATTAATGCACTACTGTAGGCCTATCAATAGTATGTTAGCAATGAATAACTCAACTGATAGGCTACGTTCAACGGACATAGTTGTTGCTTGCTGCCGTAGTCTGCAACCCAAGCTTATGATATATCTTACCTTAATAATTTTCGGTGACATTTATCCATTCATCAGTAAAGCCATATATAGACATGAATTGAACAATACTAGCTAGCTAGTTAGATATTATCCTGACTGTCATCAGGACACCAAAATAAACCTTTTTTTTTTACGTTTTGCCTGGCGAACCGAACCTCATGTGGTTAGCTGCTAAGGTCGTTTGTACAACGGAATTTCTTAGATAAGAAAAGGAGAAAACCTTAAATACTTCAGGGAAAATTATAAGAAAACCAAAGTAGAATACTTAAATGTGTTTGTTCAGCCGATTTTATTTTAAGGGGGCCTTAAATCAGATTTTACGGGAACCTGAACAAGGTGTTTTGTACCGGCCAGTCTCTCATGTTAACTATGTCTAAATTTCCACCACGTCTGTTTTTGAATTAACTTACCTGTTGAAATGTAGCCTATTAGGCCTAGGCCTAGGCCGACGGTGGGTCGGTGGGTTCCCCAAGCAATTTACCTCACGTAGCATTTTCATCATTCGCCTTTGATTTCGACTGACACTTCACTTCGTTCAAACTATGGTAGAGTGGACGCATGCATGGAGACACGTATGACTCATTGCATATTAATAAGACTTCCCATAACCATATGAATATGAATGAGAAGTCCCGTAGCACCCCGCAAGACAAAAATCATTTATTCAAGCCATTTACTCTGTTTTCTTGATCGCTCTGCCCTGGTCAAATGACATGGAAGGGTTTGTTTACTAGTAGTGCCAATGGAGAATGCTTCAGCTTTTGCCACCCGGAAGAATGTATATTGTTATTGTGACGTCATGGTAAATTCTCGTATTGTGACTAATATTAAACCACTGCTGCAAACTGAACGCAAATTACAAAGCCTAGAGGAATGCCCTATTCTATGTAATGCCAAATAAACTCCTTTTGTCAGTCGAAGTCATATTTAGCGAGTTAAGTCCTAAACGATTGCTGCCATTTCAGTTAGCTAGTTAGTTAGCATTAGACAACGTTTCAAAAAGATGTGCTGGCAGAAGATTTTGGTAACATAGCAACAATAAACACTTGACCGAAGCGCTCTGAAAATGAGGTTGAGGGCGCTGTCGCCGGAAACAAAAAAAACGCGATTGGTGGACACAGGCCCCAAAGCTTTGAAATAAACAGTGGACACATTTTTGTTGAAACAGCTTTATCAGTGAATTCAGCTGAATGAATACCACTTTGATACACATCATGGCGATTCCTCCTTTTCCTTTTGTCTAAAATGTTAAATTGCTTTTGAGACTCTAAATGATACTCATACATCACATAAGCTTAATTGTATTTGTAATATTAATGGACAAGTTTAATTTTCTATTGATCCATTCTCTTGTTTCTTCATTAAATTGGAAAAAACTATTCCAAAAAACAAAATAAGCCCAATATTTCTATTAGAAGCAAATTTTTTCCAACAGTCTTCTGACTTATTAATGTCCAGTGAGGAGATCTGTGTGATGAAACAACACAATCAATTCAGAGACATTTCCCATGATGGAACAAGTAACTCAAAAAATAGAGCACAATCAGTCAGAAAAAGGACTAATGATTGAACAAATGATATCACTGCTAAGCAAAGCTTTGATTTCTTATATTTCATGACATGACCTCTACTAGACTTGTAAAGAGTAGAACTGTTGTCAGGTGGAAGTCACTGAATTGACTTTGTCGATTCTCAGCACTGTGTTCCTAGTTATATTTCCATTAGCCATTAAAAGCTTAAGCTACCTGTGACGACAATGGTTTACTTATTCAACTCACCTGATGGGTCAAATGAATGGCAGTGGTTGAGACTGCTGCATAATAAGGTAGAGTCTGCTGAGCATTAAGCCCAGCAAGAATGAGGCCTCCCAACATGGCCACAGAAAAGCCAGAAAGCCATGGTTTAGTCTGCTCTCCAAACCTCAGGGCTGTCGACTTGATACCCACTCTAACATCATCTTCTTTATCCTGATGAATACAACAAACATGTAAGTACCTTATTGCCTAGAGAATTTCTGAGCCCTTACGGAAAAATCTCAGTATTACCTGGTGAGCATAAATGGTGTCATAGATCAGTGTCCACATCACACCTGAAAAATAGAGCGGCAAACAGATGGACCAATCACATGATCCCATCACTGCTGACCATCCCAGCAATGCCCCCCAATTGAAGGTAAGACCTGAAAAAAAAAAACTTGGTGATGGATGAGTACCACACTTGTAATACATAATTTCTGGAATATAATTAGGATGATTTCCTACCCAGCATGAGTTGTGGCCAATATGTTATACGCTTCATGAAGGGGTATGTGACAACTAACATCAGTGAAGCAGCTCCAAGGATTACACTATAGAAAAAATACACTTGATTTGTCTGAAATATCTGCAAGTAAGGTATATCAACAGTATTCTACTTTAAGATGGCACACAAGTCATGTGATATGTGATGTCACCTGTAATAGTTCAAGCACAGGAGGACACAGAGGGCTAGGCTGAGCTGAGCTCCCAAAAACCCCAGAGCCTGTAACCGTGAGATTTCACCTGAAGCAATGGGTCGGGTAGCAGTTCTAACTACCTACAAAAGAGTTTGTAATGAAACACAGATCATTCATCTACAAATACAAAATAACACATCTCTTTCTGTTATATGGTAACAGTGCGCCCCACACACACCCCTTCAGTCAGTGCACTTGGCTTTGTTGAACAACCAGGACATCCTTAACAAGAAAGATGTTTACAAAAAAGATCTGTTTGCTTTACTTCTGAAACAATTTGGTAAGAGTTTGCTCCAATTAAAGTTTAACTTCACTTCTGGTTATGTCCCTGGATTTCGTAAAACAGAAAGTTTGAATATGGGCATCAATGGAATCTTTTCCAGATGGACAAATGGCAAATTCAAATGTGTTAACAGATTCATCTGGGTTTACCCAGGCTATAGGATGGCTAAAACAGCTTCCACTCTCCTGGGAAGACTTTCCACAAGATTGGAGTGTACCTGGGATTTTTTGCCCACTCAAGAAGAGCATTTGAGAGGTAAGGTGCTAATGTCGGACTAGAAGGCCTAGCTCACAATCTCTGTTAGTTAATCCCAAAACTGTTTTATGGGGTTGAGGTCAGGGTTCTGTGTGAGTTAGTCAAGTTCTTCCACACCAAACTCACCCAATCATAGACCTTGTTTTGTGCACCCTATGTAATGGGTCTGAATGAAAGACATTAATGGTATACTATGCAGTTTAAGGTATTTTTGGTGACTCTAGAGCTCCCCCTAGAGTTGTGATATATTTATATTTTACTTTGCCGTTGTAAATAGCCAACTTCTCATGGCTTGTTCCCCCTGTACACAATGAAAATGCTTTTGTTATGGAGGTGAAGGATTAACAACAGGCAAAAGCTCCAAAGAGTTATATTTACTGACAAGGTAATGTTTCACGATTCTTGCGAGATGTCTCCAGGTCGGCAATTCTTGAAGTTGCATTACTGGTTCTCTTGGTAGCGCCCCACTACAGCCCCACTAAGTTCATTTACCATCAAATTGGCCTTGTAGAGACATGCAGTAAATAGTTCCAATATGTGGAGTGGAGTAAAACTACTAGGCCTACTCTGTATGTCGCTGCTTGTTGACATCTTATCATGTATGATCACTAAACTTTAATTATTTTTAATGTCACAATCAGTTAACTCCATTCAACTGCACTTGTGGTTCAGCTGTGGGCATGCAATTTTGTTGTAGAGTGAGCAGGGACAGGCGGTGATGAGCGCTGTTTACGTAATGAAGTGACATCTTAGTAAATTCTATGCAATATGGGAAAGCACATTCGCTTTCTGTGCATAGAAAAACTAGTTTTTTCTTAGTGCTTTCTTTGTACATCCAGCCCTGAGTGTTGGCCTTTGCTAGCGTCTTCAAACTTCAAACTCAGCTGGGTGACGTTGTTTTTAGTGTGGCGCACGAGTCCATTTGACCAGCATAATCGGCATGTCTCAAACTGACCGGCCGGTCGCTGTTCATGGCCGATCACATGAAAATCGGCCAATTCTGGTCACCAGCCGATCAACTGGTGGATCCCTACAACGTACCTATCAGTAAAGGTCATTCATCTAGCCAGGCTTTTTTATCAGGGATTGTCCAACTCTATTACTATCAATGCCATAAGCTATAATATGTCTACATGTTTTGGGCATGATCAAAAGAGTAAAAATCTGTAGTGAGAAGATGTTTACCTTTTTGTCATAGTCTTTATCCCACATATCGTTGATAGTGCAGCCAGCCCCTCTCATTAACAAGGACCCAGTTCCAAACAGGGCTAGCATGCTTATGTCTGGAAGGCAGCCAGGATCTGCAGCCAGCCCTATGCTCCATGTGCAAGGCAAGAAGAGTAACCACGTTCCTGTGGCACAACAGAAACAGCCAGTCATTAATAATGTAATTTCTATGTTACAGCATGCATTTCAAGAATTGTTCTCTATTCCTCTCTGCTCCTGGATGGATGGATGGATGGATGGATGGGTGGATGGATATATAGATACTTTATTGATCAGTATTCAAAGGCATGAACATGTAGCCAGTAAGAAAAAAGAAGTGTACAATGTCTTAGCTAAAAGGATCTGTGAAATCTGTGTTCTTGATTAAAAAACAAACAGCTAATCAATCAAAGCACATTTCTTCTTTATTGCTTATGTGCCTGATGATTAATTCACAATCTTGCACCGCCTACATCTCAGGTTTTGGAACAAGAAC
Organism: Alosa sapidissima; assembly: GCF_018492685.1. Lineage (NCBI taxonomy): Eukaryota > Metazoa > Chordata > Actinopteri > Clupeiformes > Clupeidae > Alosa > Alosa sapidissima. Next base: position 990,909 of record NC_055964.1, read on the forward strand.
TTGGACCGGGCCAGTTTCCTGTGCATGGGTTAAGCCTAGTCCTAGATTAAACATGTTCCCCCCCACTCTAGGCCTATCTCTTTGAAGTATTTTCAATCCAGGACTAGGCTTAATCCATGTATCTTGGCTAAGGAAAAGTGCCTTCAGATAATCAACATTCTCAGTCAAGCAGCAGGTAAGTGAAACTCCCACCCAAATCACAGAATGCACAAGTTTGATTAGTTTAATAACAACACTTTTGGCTCCAGACAAATCAATTGTACGTTTTTAAATTGACGTCACAAAAATATGGTATGCTGGGATTGTTTCATGTGGAATGAAGGCAATACGAATGATGAACTCAGCATCACTATAAAAAGCTGACCTAGTGCAGCAATAGAGCACCCCCAGTGCTCCTGCCATGCAAAGTCCCTCTCTGGACACATATCCAGCCACATCTGCTATGCAGTTTCACTCTCCTCCACCATATCAATACGGCGACTTTTCATTTTAAACTTCATGTTGGAAAAGAAGAAAAGATCGCAAGACTACTGGGAGCGATGTATAACTGCACAAGTTGACTAACTCACCTGACTTACCGCCTGACCGTGCATTAATTAATATTAAAGTTAGAAAACACAATACATAAATCAATAAAAGATACCAAATAAATATAATCAAGTAAGCATGTATATGTAATAAAAGTGTACACGTGTCTGGTTCACTCACCAATGGGTTTGTCAAGCCGCATTAAACGAAGGTATGGTTGTACAGATGCAGGAGCTGAGTTCACAATAGCCGCTGCAGACATACTGAACTGTCTTTTACCAAGAGTCCTCTGCTCTATTCCACACAGAGAACGAATACATGCACCGTGACCATGTATGTCATTCTGTTTATGACATAATACTCGTAGGGGAGGAATGAAAAGGCTTGTGTCCTTGTTTTTGTGATTTGAAGTTGGGTATATGCATGTGTAGAAGGCTCTGTAAGGCATCGTCCATCTGCAGTATGATAGGGGCTTTAGGATGGCCATCATACTATAAGTGTAGATCTTCTCATTCACATCTACAAATGGACAGAAACATTGAATAAGCATGGCCTTTAAAATGCAAATCAAGCATGTCAGCAATAGTTGAAAACAATTTGGTGCAAAGCCCCAAGCCTTGTAAGGGTCTTGAAGTGTGAGGCAAAATTCATAGTGCCCAGCTGAGCACTATGTACCATCAGTATTGCATCGCAGTTTCATACCAGAAGCGTTACTGATGCTGCGACTGTTAAAACATCTTTTACTGTCTCTTTTGGCTGGAAACACTTCCAACATGCTTTCCTCTTGCATGTAAAATAGGTGCAATTCCTATTTCTAGCTGCCACACGGTTGCAGCACAGCTTGAGCAATGCGTGTGACGCAGGCAGTGTGGGCAGTGTACAAGCTCTGACCTGTTAACATGGGTGCCAAAATGAAAACAGGCAGTTAACACACCTCCCATGCACTCAGCTGAACGTGCTTCCAACACGCTTGCCTTGCCTCTTCTCCAGTATTTCTAGTTGGCACGTGGCTGCAGCACAGCTCAAGCCACACCTGAGACGTGCGTGTCACGCAGGCAGTGTGCAAGGTCCAACGGCCGATCACGCCAATCACATTGGTGTATCTGATATAGGCGGGCCAAAGACGAGCTAAACAGATGACAGTCGTAGTGTTATCTAATTGCGTTAAAGTCCAGGGTCTGGAATCTCCAGGCTATCTGCAGGTAGGCCTACTTTAAAAATTCTTTCACACAAACTCGCATCACAGGCTACTTGGAGGGGCAAACATTTTTTGCTTATTTGACCATAAGTTAACTTCGAAACAGGCATTTTACTTTGGATAGACAATAGCAATAGGCCTACATCATAGGAGTGATTAACGTCAAAAAATCTAGACTGGAGTACCTCAACATTTGACACCTCCGATATGTTTAGTGATCTAAAAACATATCAGCCCGTTATGGTTACCAAATTGATATTAAGGAGCCAGAAGTGAACACGCATGGATGGCTATAAAAACTGTGCCTTCATTATACAACTAAACACGAGAAGATACTTTTATAACCCTTGAGCCAGCTCCTTACTATGTGATTTCAATGGCAATGCAGCGTTTGTTTGCACCTCCAACAGCATGCCGTACCTGGGGCCTGTACTACGAAGTGGGGTTTCTGGCTTATCTGGGTAACTTGATCACGTGTGGCGTAACTTCCCGATTAACCCGTACTACGAAAGGTGGATAGGTTTTAACCGAGGTATGCTACCATGGCAATTTACACTGCATCTCAAACCTGCTCCGACCAGGTTATGTTCTTGGTTAACCCGAGGTTTCCGTTAACCACACCCTTTATAAGTACCACCCCTCCACTAACAATTTCTCCCGAGACATGTCGGCGTACCTGGATGATCCATACGACATTGGAGCGCAAATCGTGAGGGACTCTCTTCGCAGGGCGAGGGGTTTTAGAGACCGCCAGATAATATATATAGCCTACCCGGACGATATTCTCTATGAAGATATAGATTGTCAGCCGAGGGAATTCGTTATCTTTGTCAGATGATCTAGGAAGACGTCTCATAGCAATGCCCGTACGTGGACATTCATGTATTCAATCGGTGATGCAAGAATACCGTATGTCCGAAAATAAATCGGACATAGGCCTACAGTATGCTGAACATCTGAGCAAGAATAGCCTAAAATAAATCGGACATAGCCTACAGTAGGCCTAATACCCAATCACGTCCCCACCCAATCAAACTCCCCAGGCCACACAAACCCCCCTAATCTCCCATCCCCATCCCCACCCCTTCATCCCACCACCCACTCAAACTCCACAGGATCCCCTGAATACCCATCACCATCCCCACCCAAGCACATGATGTTCCCTGCAAGAATGGAGAGACTGCTACCAGTAGCCATGCAGAGTTTTACTAGCCCAAGATCATTAGCACCAAAGAAGCGAAGGGCACCTCCACCCCCTCGCCCTCCCCCTCCCCGTTTAGAAGGATCTCTTAAGCAGCAGCAACCTCTTAGTTCATTTTCTCAGCCGGCATATAGCATGGAATGTGCAGTGGAAAATACAGATGGCAGCAGCAGGGGACAATTATATGATGACTGTATTGCATGATATTCTCAGGGTCCCTGCAATATAAATGGTACTGACAGTAGTTTTGAGAACATGCCGGGACCCAGTAAGCCCATGACATTCTCTATTCCTGTATTGACAAGAAATAGAACACAAATGCATCGAGCTTATAGGGTAAACCAGTCCAATCTCCTACCCGTACCACATCAACCTCAGATTTCCCCCATGGATCATATTTCCCCAACACTTAAACTAACAAAACTAGCACTCCTAAATATCAGATCTCTTTCAAACAAATCATTCTTAATTCATGATCTAATTTGCACACACAACCTTGATTTTTTACTTTTAACTGAGACATGGTTAGATCAAGCAAACAGTGCTGCTACTCTCATCGAATCAGCTCCCCCAAACTTCAGTTTTTTGAGTGCTACCAGAGCAAATAAAAGAGGTGGGGGGATAGCCACAATTTTCAAGACGTCTTTTCAGTGCAATCAGTCGTCATTCGGTGACTTTACTTCATTTGAATATCTGTGTGCATGCATTAAGTCTTCTCCTCAGATTTTATTACTGACAATTTACAGGCCTCCAAAACATTCAGCTAAAGTTTTTCTTGAAGAGCTAGGTGAACTGCTATCAGTTGTTTGCATAGAGTATGACTGTCTTATTATATCAGGGGATCTAAACTTGCATGTGGATAATCCTGAAAACAATTATGCCAAGGAATTCATTGCACTAATCGATACTTTCTCCCTAACACAGCATGTACAGGGGCCAACACACTCTCTCGACCATACCCTCGACCTTGTTATCACAAAGGGTCTCGATGTCTCTACAGCTGTTAAAGACCTGGCCTTATCTGATCATTTTTGCGTGTTCTTTGATGTGTCTATGTCCCCACACACTCAAAACACAGCTATGATGGTAAAAAGGAGAATCATAAATGATCAGACAAGTGCTCTCTTTGAGCAAGCACTTTCACTAAAGTCAAGTCAACTGTCAGACTCTGAAGACTTATTTGATCACTTTAATGCAAAAATGGCAAACATTATGGATGACATTGCTCCATTACAATTCAAGAAAGTTAAGGACAAACAGAAAGCACCATGGAGGCAAAATCCAGCAGTTAAACTTCTAAAAAGAGAGTGTAGGAAGACTGAAAGAAAATGGCGTAAATACAAACTTCAGATCCACTATGAAATCCATAAAGAGATGCTCCGCACATATAACTCTGAAATATGCAAAGCAAGACAGTCTTTCTTTTCTAACATTATCAATAGAAGTTCAAATAACACTCGTATTCTATTTTCAACTGTTGATAAGTTAACAAATCCCCCCTCACAATTAGCGCCTGAACTTCTCTCAACTAATAAATGCAATGAGTTTTCATCTTTTTTTAAAGGTAAAATTGACAAAATCAGACTCAACATATCTGCTCAATTACAAATTCAACAACCTGAACTTCCAGCAACAAACAGAGGGAAACTAAACTTGATGTCAGAGTTCAGCTTGATAGACTACGAAACACTTGAAAAAACGGTACAGAATCTCAGCCCTTCCACATGTGTCTTAGACACTCTGCCTACCAATTTCTTCAAAACTGTTTTTCACCTCATAGCGGCGGATGTCCTTCAAATTGTAAATGTATCATTGCTGTCTGGCACTTTTCCTAAGTCACTGAAAACAGCTGTTGTAAAGCCACTTCTCAAGAAGAATAACCTGGATGCCTCCATGCTAAACAATTACAGGCCCATATCCAATCTACCTTTTATTGGCAAAATTATTGAAAAAGTAGTCTTTAATCAATTAACCACCTTCCTAACATCAAATGGGTATTTTGATTACTTTCAGTCTGGTTTTCGGGCAAATCACAGCACTGAAACAGCTCTCATTAAAGTTTCCAATGACATACGCCTCAACACAGATTCAGGTAAAACATCAGTCCTAGTGCTACTGGACCTTAGTGCAGCATTTGACACTGTTGATCACAATATTTTACTACACAGACTAGAACACTGGGTTGGATTTACAGGCATAGTTATCAGCTGGCTAAAATCATATCTACAAGAAAGGAGCTTCTTTGTTGCCATCGGAAACTGTACCTCAACACCAACGTCCTTGACCTGTGGTGTTCCCCAGGGGTCGATCTTGGGGCCACTATTATTCAACCTCTATATGCTCCCACTTGGACAAATCATTCAAAATAATTTGATTTCATATCATAGCTATGCAGATGACACACAAATTTACTTAGCTCTATCACCAAACAACTATGGTCCTCTTGAATCTATGTGTCAGTGTATAGAACAAATCAACACCTGGATGTCTCAAAATTTTCTTCAGCTGAACAAAGAAAAAACTGAAGTAATTATATTTGGTAAAAATGAGGAAAGACTTAGGGTTGCCACTCTCCTTGACACAAAAGGGTTGAAGGCAAAGGATACTGTTAAAAACCTTGGTGTATTAATTGACAGTGATCTAAATTTCAACAGCCACATGAAAGCGATAACTAAATCAGCTTTTTACCACCTCAAAAATATTGTCAAACTCAGAGGGCTGATGTGAAAACATGACTTAGAAAAACTCATTCATGCATTTATCTCCAGCAGGGTTGATTACTGCAATGGACTGTTGACAGGCCTTCCTAAAAAGACTATTAAACAGCTTCAGGTGATACAAAATGCAGCAGCTAGGACTCTAACAAAAACTAAAAGAACTGACCACATTACTCCAATTCTTAAGTCCTTGCACTGGCTTCCAGTAAGTCACAGAATTGACTTTAAAGCACTATTGCTTGTTTATAAATCAGTAAATGGAGCAGGACCTAAATACTTGTCAGACATGCTTCAGCAGTACACACCTTCTCGTCCTCTCAGGTCCCAGGTGAAAAACCTGCTAGTAAAACCTACAGTTAGAACTAAACATGGTGAAGCAGCTTTTAGCTGCTATGCGGCTCAGCTGTGGAACCAACTTTCGGATGACATTAAAAAGGCCCCAACTGTAGCCAGTTTTAAATCTAGACTTAAGACCAAACTGTTCTCAGACGCTTTCTGCTAACTGTGCCGAGTTACAAATTCTGAATCTGCCTCGATAATTATTCTACTTTGTCTTTTATTACTTTTTTTACTACTTTTGCCTTTGTTTTTGCTTACTAATTATTCTTTATTTTTAAATGATTTTACCTTGTGTTTTATGTTTTCTTTTTATTATGATCTTTACCTTTTAACTATTCTTTGACTATATTGCCCTTCTATGCTTTTATTTGTTATTATCGTTTGGTTTTGTTTATGTAAAGCACATTGAATGACCTCTGTGTATGAAATGTGCTATATAAATAAACTTGACTTGACTTGACTTGACTAATAAATAAAAATCACCATTTTAACAAACTTGTTGAATTGAATGTCATATTACTGTACCCTGCACATAAAGGCTACACATTTCCACAGCACCAGAATCCGACCGAATGCCTCCCTCAACCCCCTCCATAATCGGCCTTCCACTATTATTTGCGATGGCCAACTCCTCTGCTACTGTAAAACACTCTGGTGCCTTTCCTCCTACAGTAGTGTTCGAAGACACCTGTTTCTTGTTAGCTGTAAAACAGAGGCCAAGTGAAGGCTATAAGCTAGGCCTACATGATTTCATAATTAAGAAATATTAATGCAAGCTATAACTAGGCCTATACTATTCTGTATAATGTTTTTGTGTTTCATTTTCACCTGCTGCCATGTGCGTTTGGCAATGGTGTTGCATCTGAAATGTTCACAGGATTAGGCATACACTAAATCAGTCAATGGGGGCTACTTAAACATTCAATTATCCTTATTACTGTAATCTATATGCCCACTTCTGAATTGCATTCCTCATCCGTAAAATAAGGTGATCACGTCATCATTGAAAGTGGTGACTTGCGCTGCAACCCGCCCCTTTTATGTGAACGCGCACAGGTTAACCCCGGCTCAACAAATCAACTTCATAATCAGCGTCGTAGTACCGATTAACACCACTTAAGATAACCAGGTTTTGTCAACCCTGGTTTAACAAAGTAACCCTGGGTTATGGGTAGGTTAAGCTCCCTTAGTAGTACAGGCCCCTGGTTGCTTCCCAAAAACGCCCACAAATACCCGTATGTGTGAAAGAATAAGATGATAGAGAAAAATCATTCCAGATAAGCATTCAATAATGATATTTTTTTGGGGGGGGGGTCAATGATGTAGTGAGTCCTCAGCGTAGGGTTAGCTTCTAGGTTGTAGCCTAGGTCTACTTGACAGCGATAAACTTGAACAAACAAAAAACCTTCAGAGCAAAGACCTCTTTTCTAGACACCATCACGGGTCACTCTCATTCACATAACTTCATGTAACGTTAACGTTTGGGTCTCCAACTTGGACCAGAAAAGAGGTGCGTTCAAATTCGGCAAACATTGGCGAACGTTTGCGGCAAACATGTTTACTGTGAACAGTTAAATTTGAACGATTTGGTGTCAACCAAGGACTTTGCTTAGACTCTCCCCATATCAATAATCTTCGGTAAACTCACCACGTATACAATGTAGCCATTGACTGTATAAAAAGAATGTAGCCTAGCCTATCTCAGGCCCGTAGACTGGCTCTGTTGTCACTGATGAATGTGAACGTTTCTTCTTCTTCTTCTTCTTCTTCTTCTTCTTCTTCTTTCGGTTTTTAGGGCGGTTGGCAACTAACTTTAATGGTGCATTACCGCCACCAACTGGACTGGAGTGTGGTACTGGAGTCTAACCAGAGAGGGTTAAAGCGTAATCAAGGATCTTTGGTCTAACCTTTCCTAATAGGATGCAAACAAATAAAAACAAACAAACAAAACAAAACAAAAAGATAATACTAAATTCTTTTAATTAGTCCTGTATTCCTCAGGAACCCAATTACATAGTTTACACACATTTCCCCTGTGTTTCTTTGCAGAATCTCTTCTAAGTTTAGCCTCAGCTGTTCTCCTTGTAATTGTGAGACTAGTCTTTGTCTTTCTTCCTGATATTTATTACAGTGTAAAATAACATGCTCTATAGTCTCTGGACTACCACAGAATTCACAGTTGCCATCAGCATGCTTCTTCATTATTAACACAGTTTTATTTAGACGTGTGTGTCCATACCTCATTCTAGAAAATACATCCTCCTCCTCCTTGCTTCTATTCGTATTTCTGCTCTTTCCCACTTTATTCTGAATACTATAGAACCGTCTTCCAGTCTGCCCACTGTCCCATAATGTTTGCCATTTACCCTTAACTATGTTTTTGACCAAACTTTTAATTTCTGCTTTGCTGTAGTTTACTTCAACATCTACATTAGAATGTCTAGCTGCTTGCTTAGCACTTTTATCTGCTAACTCATTTCATATAACTCCTATATAAGCTGGTACCCATACCAGAGTTATAGCAATTCCTGACTTTACTAGATTATTTGCAACTTTCAGTATATCACATACAATGTCCTGCCTTGACTTTGACTGAAATGTTTTAATACTGATCAAAGCTGAGCTGGAATCTGAAGCAATTACTGCCTTCCTTGGCCTATTGACCTCCACCCAATGCAAAGCCAGCCACACAGCAATCAATTCAGCTGTGTAAACTGCTAAATCATCACTGATTCTTTTTCCAACTTTAATGTTTAATTTTGGAATGACATATGCAACATCCATTCTTTTATCAGTTAATTTAGATGCATCTGTAAATATAGTTATATCCTCACTATACCTCTCCATTAAATAGCTCTGCACCCTGTATTTGTCCATGTCATTATTTTGTTTTTCTTCCAATAATCAGTGGACACCTCCCTAGAAACCCATGGTGGAGTATCTGGGAAAGGTACAGTGGGACTTATTTTTAGTTCATTAAACCCCATTTCATTTCGGATGTTCTACCAGTCTGTTGTTGCCAGCGTCCTCTTCTATGCAGTAGTATGCTGGGGTGGAAGCACAAGGAAGAAGGATGTGGGGCGAATTGACAGGCTGGTAAGGAAAGCTGGCTCTGTAGTGGGAGCTGAACTGGAGTGTATCACTTCACTATCTGATAAAAGGACCCTGAACAAACTGATCAACATCTTGGACAATGAGTGTCACCCACTCTACAGCACTATTGTTAAACAGAAGAGCCTTCAATGCCTCACTTAAGGGAAGAGGAGAGATAGACTTCTCTGCATAGTCTGTCTGCCTCTTCATCCCCTCCATGTTTGGTACTGTCTGTCCACTAGCCACTTGTACCACTGTCTTTATGCCTCACTGTTTGCGTGCTATATTAGCACATTAGCACATATGCATAACCCCCCCCCCCCCCTCCATGCCACAGCCGAACTGTGGCCACACTTATACATTTTCTTAAACAGTTAAATATATAGATATATAGACTTTACTTTACTTTATTTCTGCATTGTTGCACTGTTGACTTACTCATTTGCACTATCACCATGACCACTATCACCATTGCACTACCACCATGACACTCATTCACACAGAGCACCTTAGAGCACCTTACCATACCTTACTATGCACAGAGAATCACAGGCTCAGTCCCTGCCTCAGTCATTGCAAGCGCCTCTGATTTATTAATCACCACTGTGTGGATACTGTTTTTAGAATTGATTTAGATTAAGTGTTAGTATAATTTGTAATTTTGTTATTTGTATTTTAGTATATTTTTATATATTGTATTAAGTGTTAGTATAATTTGTATTTTAGTATATTTAGCATATTCTTTATCTTCTACTGTCCTTACTGCTTAGTTGTGTTTTTATATTATATACTTTAATTACTCTTCTGCTGTTAAAGAATGTGTTTGTCTTGTATGTATGCTGCTGAGACCTTGAATTTCCCCTGGGGATCAATAAAGTATCTATCTATCTATCTATTTACTTTATCATTGATGACCCAACCAAAACTTCTGACTTGAGCGTTTCCACGCTCTTGGCATTGCTTCAATACCGACTGACTCATATGACCTTCATTATGACCTCTCAAGTTTGCCCAATACACAAGGGTCAGCTGATCTCTTCTAAGGTGAAGAGGCATTTCTCCCATCTCCACCTGGATAGCTGTTACTGGCGTGGTTTTGACAGCACCACAGCATAACCTTAACGCCTGATTCTGGATCACATCCAACTTATTCAGCCAAGTTTTGGCTGCAGAGCCATATATTATGCAACCATAGTCAAATACAGACCTGATCAATCCTGTATAAATTGTTCTTAGAGCAGGTCTACTTGCTCCCCACTCCACTCCGCATAGACACCTCATTACATTTAATACCTTCTTACATTTATCAATTATTTTTTGAATATGCACTGCCCATGTTAATCTTTGATCTAACATATGCCCAAGTATTTAAAGAAATCAACCCTTTCTAACTCATTATTGGATAACTTCACTTTTATTTCCTTAGCCAATTTCTTTCTAGAGAAAAACATTGTTTTGGTCTTATCCATAGAGTGGTGAAGTCCCACCCCTTCTACTTCCGGTCCATGGGACCTATCTTTCAAAAAATTATGAACGGGAGTTAATGGAGAGATAACAATTATTTTTTGGTCCAGTTTGAATTGTGCCACAAATTTCACATATGATGTGTGTGAATTTAAAAGATAATTTTTCACGTCAAGAAAGTACTGTTGTTCGATAGACTTCAAAAGTTATGTTGGTTTTGTGCGAATCCACTCAGTGGACTACATCTCTCGTCTCGAACGATGTACGTCACCAACGTAATGAAACGATAAGAGCTGTTATAATAAATAATAATAATAATAATAAAGCTTTATTTGTATAGCACCTTTCATACACAGAATGCAGCTCAAAGTGCTTTACATTTGAAGCATGTAACACAATAGTAGTCAGTCAGTCATTATCAATCACTTTTCTTTGCTGTTTATGATATGCTCAGCAACATATCAAAAATATAGAAAATGACGTCATAAGACTGGCAGCCATATGCTAGTTATGCTAGTTAACGGTTGCATCTTGCTGCCTGCTATGTCACTTAACAGTATGTAATGTACAGTCTATGGACGAATACAACTTACCTGATGTGTTTAATCCTCTGACTCATGGTATTTTCTTCGGCAAGGAAAGCCCAATTAAGACCTGTTGCTGGTATGCTGATACAATCTAGTGTGGCTGTGAATGAGCTAACGTCACTAGCGCGACTGATGGGTTTGTAGTCGTTGGAATTACGATCTTTCACAATGTTGTAATTCAATAGTTACGAAACAAACTGCAAATGTCTTTACATGAAAAATTGTCTTTAAAATTGACAAATATCATATGGGTAATTCAAGGCACAAGTCAACCGGGACCAGAAAATAATTGATTTTTCGCCATAGACTGCAGTTCAAATTTTTTTGAAAGATAGGTCCCATGGAGGCAAACGGAAGGGGCGGGACTTCACCACTCTATTGAGATTCTAAAACCCCATCTAATAGACCATTTACCCACTACATCAACTGCTAGCTGTATTTTATTCGCCACAAATTCTACATTCCTCCCTCTTTTCCATAAAGCCCCATCATCTGCAAACAATGCTCCATCTACAAAATTCTCCACTTCCTTAAAAATATCATTTATCATGATAGAAAACAACAAAGGACTGATAATACTCCCTTGCGGGATACCATTTTCTACCTGATAGCTCTCACTTGTCACCCCATTTATCCTCACCATTATTGTTCTTTCTGACAAAAATTCCTTAATCCATGTGAATACTCTCCCTTTTATTCCCATATGATTTAACTTAATCAAAAGTCCTTCCTCCACATCATGTCGTATGCTTTCTCAATATCACAAAAGACAGCTACCACTGACTCCTTATTTACTTGAGCTCGTCTTATTACATCCTCCAAGAATACTAAAGGATCCATAGTACCTCTTCCTCTTCCAAAACCACTCTGATAATTATGTATCAATCCTTTAGACTCAACTATATATATAAGTCTATCATTCATAATTCTTTCCATTGTTTTCCCCATTTGAGATGTAAGTGCTATTGGCCTGTAGTTGTTAGGAATCTTTGGATCTTTCCCAGGTTTTTTAATAGGGATAACTATAGATTCTTTCCATGCTCTTGGAATAATTCCCTCTGTCCATACCTTATTATATAGAAACAATAACACTTCCTTTCCTTTGTCAGTTAAGTTTTCCAACATAGCATAACAAATCCCATCCCCCCCTGGTGAAGACTTACCTAACTTTCTCAGAGCATTATTGAGCTCAGTTAATGTGATTAATTCATCCAACACCCCTCCTATCACACCTTCATTCTCAAAATCATGTTTATATTTTTCCATTGTTTCTGCTCTTGCTCTTTTCCTGTTGGCTAAGATTTTCATTACTATGTACCTTACTCAGGACCTTTGCAATTATCTCTGATTTGCCAATGTTACTAGTAATTGCATTTTGACCATCATTTAACACAGGATATCAATATTCTTTTCCACTCCCTTTCATTGCATTGCATGTAAATGCAATGGACTATTATCGCTGTTCTTCTTATTATTCTTCTTCCGACCAACTTTGACGTTCAACGGCTCTAAAACCACTGAACCGTTTGACGTCATTCAAACACTCCTACAAAGGTCTTGTAACGGAGATTTGTCCAATGTATTTTTCACATTTGTGAACTTTATACTTTTTGAGATATTTATGATAAAAGAGCAATAAATTCCCATTGACTTAACATTGACCGCCGTGGCGGCAACTTTTAGCATTATGACGTGACCTCCAGCTGAAAGCAATCAACAGTTGAACGTGAGCTACCGCTGGCCCTGGAGCTGTGAATCTTCTGAACGTCTTCGCCTGCTGTGCCTTGGTCACTTTATTTGCTCGTAAAAATCTTCTTCAGAGGCACATTTCTCTAATTACAGACAAGGTAAGTGTTCCGGTTTTTGGTATTTGAGTCATTTATGTCGTCAAACATTATGTAACGTTAGCGTGTATGAAATGATGGGTCACAAATAACAAAACTAACGTTATAACGTTAGGTAACGTTAACGTTAGTAAAATAGTTGACGTTAGCACCTTGCTACGTTGATATGTATTATGTAAGGAAACCCACTGTTAATCAACGTTAATATGTCGTCAACTTTACAGTGACCGATTAGCTGTAGGTTTCGATAGCTAACGACAATCAAACGTAATGCACTAACGATACATTTGTTCATTAGGCCTACCTACCAGGAGCGTTGTTTTAACTAGAATGTTAACGTAAACCAGAGAAGTAGGCCTACAGATACTAGGCTCTGGTTCTATTCAACATCAGGTCACTTTCCACAGGTGTATAGAATCAAGCACCTAGAATAGATTATGAATGCAGACTTCGTGGTGCTTGATTATAGCCTAGGGCTAGGCTGTGTGAAGGGACCTGATGAAACAAAGGGGGCAGGTGAATTCCCGGAAGTAGAAGAATCGACGTAGGCTGGAGGGACCACCTCTCTGCTAACTCCCATAGAAGTCCATTCATTCTAGGATTTTTTTGAAATACCATAACTTCATATAACATATATCCTGTGCCGATATTGTAGCTTCTGTGTAATCCACATAAACACTACAAAGGCAAAACAGACTCCACTACCTCGTCCGTAACGTTGGTTACCCGTAAGAAGAATGGTTAGCTTGTTCGGTTGGAGGGAAACTAGCTTTGACGTAATCTCTCTTTCGCGCCGTAGGGAGATAACCGTATTGTTTGGATAAGAAGCTCAGTCCACCTTACTGTCTATGACGGTAACTCATAAGCAAAACCTAGCATACACGACCGTATGTTAAGGTAAAGCATTACACAGAGGCAACCTAATAATAATAAAAAAGTAAACCTAATTTTTTTAAAAACGGCACTAATCATTACAGAGGTTTTCGATGGATTGACCGTAGGTCGGAAAAGTGGAAAGAAGATTAGCTTCAAGGCTATAACTTTTTTGTTTTGTTGACTGTTTTTGAAGATCATGTATGGTAGCTTCAACATTAACACGACTTGGTGAGGATGATATTAATAATAGTACATAAATAAATGTTTAACTTTGATGACTTTGAAGGCGAAGGAAGTGTGAGAAGAATTTCTGTGTATCTATCATATGAGTTACAAGATTCAGTTCGATGGCTAACGTCACTAAGTTAAGTGTGAGTCTGCGCAGTACTGGGGGGGACCAACTGAAAAATCGTTCTATTTGACTCAGTGCCCTCCCATTGAAAACGACGGAGTCTGTTCGTCCATTTCTTTTACGGTCTATGGATGAAACCCATCATGGGTTTCATTCATGGCATGAATAATGTTAGCTAACGTTACTCGTTGATGGTCATAATGTTATAGCTTCTACCGTTCACATTTTAGTTAAAGTTAACAAATATGCTCCTGTTTTTATTTTAACAAATGATTAACGTTGTATGTTTACTTGGCCTACTCATTTCTGCATTGTTCTGGTCTATAAATTAAAGTGTAGCCTGGCACGTGAATCAAACTTTCCAGTTGTAGTACATTGTAATCTGTAGTAGTGCTGGGCGGTATACCGGTTCACACCGTATGGTGTATATTTTCGTTATGATATGATTTTTTAATATACCGCCATACCGGTATATTTGATTACACAACGTTTGGAACGCTGTGTAATCCATCTTTGAAGTGTGCCGACAGTGTTTCAGACAGGACTTTTTTCACACGCACGCATGGTGCCACTGCGAGGCATAGTGAGGGGAAACACAAAACACAATAAGTTTTTCCCCTGAAGTATGACCCTTAAGGCTTAATTTCTCTTTAGGTGAGGGATTTATTTAAGGGTTTTGCACAGGATACCTTAAATTGTTTCTTTAGTTAAGGAAAAATGTTAAGGGATACTGCATTGAAAGGGATTTACCAAAGATCCTTGATTACTAGCTCCGCTTTAACCCTTTCTGGATTTACCGTAACGAAAATTCTATTGAGATTGTTCAACAACTAGCTGGCTAGTAGGTGATGTCGTTAGTTAGCAACCCACCGAACACAGTTAAGTTTAATGTTCTTATCATTCATCTCACCTTAAGAATATTCGCTGAAATTATCCAGGTAGCAAGTAAAGCATGTTATAGACATGCACTGAGCAATACTAGCTGGCTAGTTAGAAATGATCCTGACTGTCATCAGTGCACCAAAACGAACTTTTTTGTTAATGTTTTGCCTAGCGAACCGAACCGAAGCTCATAGCAGGCTAACAAGACATCCACATGAAGTTAATGTTAGCCTCAGTGTTGCCAGATGCCAGCAAGGTTTTCCAACCCAAAACCTCGTCAAAAACCGCGAGAATGCACAAAAAAACGCCCAAATTTGCTTTTGCTTGTTTCTCATTTAAACACATTGAAATCATTAACAAGCTTTAAAATGACCCATTTTTCGACTTGCCTATCCAATTTCAGAAACAATATTCAATCAAATGAACGCAAAAGTAGGCTACACGGACGTCAGACTATTATTCTATAAGCTTATGTTACGGAAAATAATGCAATAGGCTAAACATAGACTATTAATCTGTCTGTTTTGTGTCAATTCACCCCTTGCAAGTGACGTCACGTTTTGTTCGCGCCACAGCAAAATAGCCTAGTGGACGGCAAGAACACGAATCAAATCAATGGGTTGTAAATGGGACATGTCGCACAGCTAGGAGATTATAGTGAGATTTAACCGTAGTAATGCCCTTCCACGACTGTTGGCTTATTGTTTGGAATACAACAACATCCCATGTTCTTGCATAGATATATTTTGGTTTGTTTTCTTTGTGTTTCGGGAGTATTTCAACCACAATTGCATGCTTATCTCCTCAGTGTATAAAGCACAGCAGCGGTTGCTATAGCAACCATAGACTCTGAACAGGACGGCAGATAGCACTTAGGCAAAGTCTTTGGCAAGATCTGAATGTAAACAGATTTTAATTTCCTATTTCTTTCAATTCTTTAACTTAAGACATGTAAAAAGTAAGTTTATTCGCTGGGCAACGTACAAACTGACGAGTTACATTAGCCCTAGCACTATGAGCTACGATACACGTTAGCTAGAATAGCTAGCTTCTAAGTGTGGCAGCTAGTTATTATTTCATGTTCTGATATGACATTCTTAACGTTTTGACTATGTTACAACTGATAAAAGCAAGACAAATAAAGTAACCAAATCGCTTTGCAATATTTTAGTCCAGAAATACTTATGGGTGTTTACCATTTACCATAATGTTAATTACAGTAGCCTAACGTTACGTTATCTCCCCTTGCTGTTACCACCAGTTTTAATAACTTTACATTTGCGATCATGACCCATTTCATCTAACAACATCACTGGCATCTTCTTTGACTATCAGACCCCAAACAGCAATACATTGAACTACAAAGATGTTATAGTAATGGTGTTCAGTTCATCATAATCTTTATGACATAATGTAATTTGCCGTCCAGCATGGAGCCATCACGTGACTTAAGTCACGTGTCTGCAAGGGGTGAATAGACGCTTGGAACAAAAGCATTCAGTAGGCTAGCCTAACATAAAAACATTGAGTGGATATATGAACATACAAAATAGCCTAATGCACAACATTTCAATTATTTATAATAGCAACATGACACATGCATATTCATGTATAACATTAGATGAAAATCGCATTGATTATAGAACAGTCGACTCTTTGCAGAGGCAGTGCGTTCATAACTGGTGGGCCAACTGTAGGCTACACAAAAAATATTTTCATAGGCCTACCCCAAATGTAGGCTAAAGGCTTGAGTTAAACTTGAGTCTGACACCTGTGATTTAGAACAATTAATTAATAGCCTACCTAGGCGCTATATATTCCCTGAGACAGGCAGTTAGGCCTAGAGTTTTCATGAAAATCGCGCTGAATAGGCTATTTAGGACAGTGTCAGTGCGCTCTTTGCAGAAGCAGTGCGTCCATGCATGGCAACTACACGCAACAAATTTTTTCATACGCCAGATATAGGCTAAAGGCAAACTTGAGTTTGACACCTGTAATTTAGAACAATTAGTAGGCCTACCTGACAGGCAGTTAATCCTAGTTTTCATGAAAGTCGCGTTGAACGAACAGGGGTGTCAGTGCGCTCTTTGCAGAAGCAGAACGTTCATGCATGGGCCATCTCTACACAAAAAACATAGGCCTATGGCCCTAGGCCCTTCGTGAAAATCGCTTTGAGCAATTGTTATTAGGCCTAAACATAATTAAAAAGTTCTAGTAGGCCTAGGCTTTGTCAAACTTCCTCAACAACTGTCGGGCTGGACGGAACGTGGGCCGTAGTCCTATGTCAAGCCATTCGCGCAAGACCTGCGCACATCCATCAACCCTGAAAGAAGGTGTAAATCCATCCTGTCTCGTAGGTAATCTTTCAGCAGTGTGCACACTCATGAAGAGATTGACTGTAATGACAAAATGCTCTTTGCCCACTTTGGCATATTGACATTGTCAGTCAGCTAGCTAAGTTTGAAAACCCCGCGCGCTGTGTGTTTGAATGGCGGTCTGCGCCAGTGTAGGGGAGAACCGGACTGAAACACTTTTTAATTAAACGTAATTTACAAAGACATCGTAAAACACTGAAAGCTAATATTTTGTCACAAGCAAACTACATCGGTCCTCTGTCAAATACAGTTGCATTTTCAGCTCTGAACAAAACCATTCAGGATTTATTTAAGGAGAAATCGAACATGCGTTTTGTTTCATTCGTCCCTCCAGACCGGGATAAATGAAACGACATGGGGGACGAAAGAAACATACAGCTTAAACTTCCCACAACTTCAATATTTGACATCATGAATGGTACTTGAAATATGTGTTAATTTGGATAAATTACTGCTGGGCTTTACTGTCTGCTGTGAATATCTAACAACCAATTGCGGTCATTGTGAAGCGCATATCTCGCGGTTATGGAAATACCATGCACTATGCCATTTATATGGCTAGAATGCATGTTTCGATACATAAGGTGACGTGAGCTGAGAGTGTCTGTTGTGAGTTTAGGGGGGCACGTCAGCCAGAGGGTGTGTGAGTGAGTGAGTGAGAGACTGCTGCCTGCTGACCAGAGACGGTCGCTGGAGGGTCTGAAGTGCCTTTGTTTCGGCTACAAAAACCCGCCGAACTGATCCGAAACCAGCCCAATTTTTATACACCCGCCCAAACCCATTTTTGCCCGCAAAATAGATTGCAAAACCGCCCTTAGTTAGCCTACCACTAACGTCATGTAAACCACACAATAACAATAAGGCATGTTTCTGATAGGCCTAAAAAAATCTGCAGTGGCAGTAACTTTTCAAAAAAAGTCAACATTATGCATAGATATTTTTGAGTAAACTGAACTTTTGTTTCAAAACTCAGATTGTTGAGTTTACATTAAGCTAAACCACAAGTTGATCAAACACATAAAATACAGCTACAACAATGGATTTATAAGTTCCCTGAACTTAATATTCTAATTTAGTGTAATGTCATAATACATGTTTGTAGGCATTGCAAATGGAGGTTTGTATGGCTTAAAAAAATGGTGTTGTATTTAGAGCTCATCTGAGGGAATACACTTTTATTCTCAACGTTTCGTATTTGCTGAATGCATCTTACTTTTAAATAACACTCAAGTTATTTACATGTCAGCTTGCACACCAACACAGCAAAATCTTTGTTTTTGTGCAAATAATCTGGGTTTTATTGAAAGTTTTCAGTGTGAAAGTGAAAACATGAGTTATTTGCATCTTTTGTAAGTTATGCACGTAGTCAACAATGAACTATCAAAAAAAGAAAAGGTCATTCAGACAGACCATTTATACAGAACGGTCAAAAGTACCACAAATAGCACTGAAAGGTTCCTCTGCTGGTTTGTAATAGAAGTTACAACATATTTCAAATATTATGTAGCAACATAATGTAGCCAAAGACAAATATGAAAAAAGGTAATTCAGACAGACCATCTGAACAATAGGGAACAGTCAAATGTACCACAAAAAGCATTTAAAGGTTCTTCTGCTGGTTTGTATCTGAAGTTAGCAAAAGTTATTGATTGCACAGAAAAAATAAACATTCAAACTCTCAAAAGTTTCTTTGAAATGTAAATCACAAGTCATTCAGACAAACTACTTGAAAAATAAAATACTCAAAGTACGGCACATGTTCTGCTGGTTTAACATCCATACAATAAACTTAGGATTCCCACTCAAAGCAAATGTTACTTGTGGCTGTCAAACAGGTATTGCAAAACATTGCCATTAAACAGTGTGTAAGCATGTTGTTTACTGCAAGAGTTTATTTTTGAAAGACTGAACTCTAGCTGAGCAAACATCACCAAGTCCAAGGAAAACTTTCTGAATCACCTCACATGTGTATTTCAACTCTTTAGGGTACTGAAAATTGAGAGCGTAGTACAAGAGGCCAAAAAAAAGTGCAAATGCATTTGGCAAATCACAGATGTTGTGCATTACCACAATCTCCTCTAGTATGATGGCATAATCTTCAATGTGTGGTGGGGAAGCGGAGGCCCCTACATCATCTTCAATCACAGTCATGATGGCCATCTTCACACCTTTTGTGTAGTCTGCTTCTGGATCAGTGTTCTGTTGAGCACCAAAACAAGCAAAAATGAGTTCTTACATATGAGCAGAAATTAATGTGTAGCTAATGATGTTGTGTCCCTTTAAAACTTTGTACATTTTTAACCCCATTATCGTTTTCCTTAGGGTCACTCCATGCTTAAGGAAGCAAAAAAAACAGACAAAAATTCATTCGACCTAGCTAGAGATCTGCACTGGCTGCCAGCGCTTCGGAATAGCTATAACGATATCCTATGGGGGCAACCCTTATCTGCTTTTGGAGCCTCTAAACACACTCAGAAAACCATTCCACCAATGTAACATGAGTTGGTTCCTTACGAGACACCACCATGCTCGTTTAACTCAAATAACGTGGCGAAACAATATAAACTTTGTGTTTTTGCATGGAGTCACTCACCGCAGATTTTCCCATTGACATATGCAGAAAGCCCTTACTAGCCGATAGCTGGATATGTCAATGGGGAAATCTGCGGTGAGTGACTCCATGCAAAAACACAAAGTTTATATTGTTTCGCCACGTTATTTGAGTTAAACGAGCATGGTGGTGTCTCGTAAGGAACCAACTCATGTTACATAGGTCTTGGAATGGTTTTCCGAGTGTATTTAGAGGATCCAAAAGCAGATAAGGGTTGCCCCCATAGGATGGCGTTATAGCTATTCCAAAGCGCTGGCAGCCAGTGCAGATCTATGGCTAGGTCGAATTCATTTTTGTCTGGGTTTTTTGCTTCCCTAAGCATGGGGTGACCCCTCAGGAAAACGATAATGGGGTTAAGTTCTCCTTTATACTTACCAAGCGTGTTGTTAGAATCGTCTCTGCTCCGTAGTCTTTCAGGAACAATGGAAGCCCTCGGAGTGCCACGGTCTTTCTGTGCATGGAAATGTCCGATGTCTGAAAAAAGCAAACATTACAAAAAAAAAAAATCCTTAAGAACTTTCATTTCCACAAAACAAATATTGATTTCTGTTGTGGTCATTCTATTACTTCTCAACAAGCAACTTAGGCAATCAAAAATACCATAAAACACCATTTAGACCACAGCAGTAGATTTACAGTATCTACTACATCTACATGTCTTTCTTATCACCTGCTTATCCAATGAGTCAAGGAGTGTCTGCATCTCTTCACCCAAATGTGCTCTTCTGTTTCTGAACATCTGCAGGAGTCTTGGGGTGTGTGTGTCAACAGCTTCCAGGAATGTTCTCTTGAGGTTAATCATCGTTAATCTGTGAAATTCACAGTTCACCTATAGAAGAAAAGTGCTTAAAGGTTTATAAAAGCTATTAGAAAGCAAATAAACACAAGAATACATTAGTGAAATTATGAGAGACGGAAATCAGAGAGTGTGTCACCAAAGAAGCAAGCTGAAGAAAAGGTTTTGGAAGAAAAAAGCAGACAGAGTAAGAGTTAGAATGACTTGAGAAGTACACCAACCTGATACTCCAGGAAGAGAGCTGGCCATCTGTTTTTCACCAATACAACATGGGGTTCCTGTTCAACTATTTCTTTCCTTCGCAAGGAGAATGTGCGATCCATAGCTCCACTGACATGTTAGGATTCCTTTTTTCCATCTCAATGGTTATTGAATCTCGATCCTTTTCCAAGGAGTCTTCACTCTGTCCAGCGGGGTGGTTAGGAAGGAAATTGACCTCGGCTCTTCTTGCTTTTTTGAAAGGTCTTCCATGGTTTCCCCGCCTTTCATTCACCTTCACTTCTTCACAGCCTGCATTGCGCAGCTTCTGACGGTAGTTTCCAATTTTGAATGCAATACTGATATTCCATCCATTCCACCCATTTCCGCTTCCTGGTTCACGAAGGCAGGGATGTTTATTGACAAGAGCTATTGCTATAGACTCTCTTTCTTTTGGTTCTGGATATGCAGTAATCTCAAACACAGCTTGCGCAATTTTATCTAGAATGTCACTTTTCATGTCTCTAGTGGCTTCTAACAGGATGCCCTTCTCTTTGTAGGCATCATTTCCTTTTTGGAGGCGCAATTCAACATCATAGGCAAAGGTTGGTATCGGAAAAGGAGTTGGCCATGCAGAAACCCGTCTAGATGTACCAGGACAGCTACATGAACTTGGAGGTGATGCTGTATCCAGTGACGACAGTGACACATCTGATCCATCAGGGTCAGGAACATCTGATCCATCAGGGTCAGGGCTTGCCTCATAAATCACCTTCAGGGTAGCTTTCTCAGGTGGTAGCTCTGAAATAGCTGTTAAGTTGCAGAGTTCATTTCCAAACTCTGGGTCCTCAAATTGGAGAATGAATCCTTTGTTCAGCTGCAGTTGATCTTGTAGAATTTCTTTTAAGCTTTGTAATGAGCTGGGGAGATCTGGCATACTTATTTTTTTTATGTTGTTCGGCGATATTATGACACGCAGCAACATTTTCTAAATTTCTGCAGAACAAAAAGAATTGTAGCGATTATTTGAATGACTTAACATGAAAGCAAGATAAAGCATTAGTCTCTGACAAAGGTATTGGAATTTCAGTGCTCATGAATCACAAATGCATTAAATCATATCAGTGATCACAGACCACCTCAGTGCAACAGAAATTTCTTCGGTGACACTAGAAGCTTTCCCCTGACAGAGTAGGCTATCAAAGGATAAAAGTCATTTAAGTCATCAAATGTCAAGATAGATGTCAGTCTCAGCATAACTTGTCTCATCCAACTCATACGATCTAAGATGTTCTATATACCAAGACGGGAGCTTTATGCAAAGGAACCCCAAGTCTTCTGCAACGAGAATTCTATGTATTCTGTGGAATTCTGGTAGGCCACCACACTGACCTGCAGAAATTATCATGCCCTCTCTGTATCTAATTCCATCCACTTGAACATCGGATGACAAAGACACAGACTCGAGGTGGGAAAACCTTCTCTCTAAAGCCCTTTTCCACGATGCATCTAAAGATGCAGCCTGAACAACGTTCACTTTCTCAACATGGATACGGTGGCTTAGTAGATGTGAATCAAGATGATATGCAACCATTAACTGGTGTTTGGTTGCCAAGGTGACTAGAATGTTCTTGAAATTCTTGGTATCATGGACAACCGTTTTGAAAAAACTGTGTTTTGCCTCAAAACGCATTGTCCATAACTCAACCAAGGGACCAAAACATCTAATAAGATGTGCATAGTGCTCCAAAAAATGATGTTTGGGCCGTAAACGCAGTTCAGGAAAAGTCTTAAGTAGCAAGCAGAAGGAAAAAAAAAATCACCTGCCCCTAGACTTGAGGTAACGTTAGCTAGCTAATGTTCGCTAGCAGTTAGCTAAGCGCGCCAAAACATTGTTTATTTTTAAACACAACGGTCTTACGTATAATATCAGCCTTAGTCTACATACAGAGATACTAAACGACCAGACGTATTAGTCGGCAGAACTAAGGGGGGCCTTACATTTGAACACGAACCCTGTTGTCTGTGTGTGAACTTACCAAAGTCGTTGTGCCCATAGGTTGTGCCTCGCGCGCCTCTCCTCTCCATTAGCGGTGGAATCCGACTGCGCATGCGTGGTCTCGTTCCCAAAAAGTTGGCTGAACTTTGCCCTGCGATTAACTTACATTTTGAATTTCTCCAAACTTTACCACTCAAGTTCTCCTAATGTTAATAAAAAACAGTCATATAACACACGATTGCAAGTTAAGACAACGGTCACTTGTAAGAATGTTCTTTCTTAATTAGTTTTTCAAGTTGTGGCCACTATTTCCCAAGTTTGATTTTTTACAGTGTATTAGCAGAGAGGTTTTATTTTAAATTGTATAATTTTCAAAAAAGTATAATTATTGCAAGTTGCACTACTTTTTGTATTGGTTTGATACAAGATGTTTGTGAAATTTGCACAGTAAACGTTCTGTATTTTGACTGCAATTGTCTTTGCATTCTGATTAGATTCTTAATTAGAATCATGAGTGGCTCTTTGTAAACAGCATCATTTTCTGGGGCCATGCAAAACTGCATTACCACTGGAGTGGAGTTATTATGACCGCCGCGCAGCGAAGAGGCGGTCATATAGGTTTAGTCAGATTTTTTTTTTTTTTTTTCTTTTTTTTTTTTCTTTTTCGCATGCCCAAATTTCCATCAATGATTCCCGGGACACTGAAAGACCGGGGTACACGAAACTTGGTGGGCATGTAACCCCACATGGATAGCATGGAACCATCGTTTTTCGTTTTGATCTGTAGCCCCCCCGCTGGACTGGACCCCCGAAAGGAGGGTAGGGCAGACAGTTTTCTGTGAATATCTCGAAAACCGTAGGGTTAAGGAGGACCATTTTTTTTTTGTATGTTGATCTCAAGGGGCCATGTCAACCCATTCCATAACCACTCATTTCATGTATAGCGCCACCTAGTTAAACACAAAAAAGTAAAAATGAGGTGTTGTAATTGAAGGTACCTGTGACCTAACATAGTCAAAACTGCACGAAATTGGAAGTATAGGATCATTATGACACCCTCTGTCTGCATGCCAAGTTTTGTGGAATTCCGTTCATGGGGGGCCACACAATAAATTAATTTATGTTACTATACACCTGTAGGTGGCCGGAGGTGGCCGGAGACAGTTTTCTGTGAATATCTCGAGAACCGTAGGGCCTAGGAGGTCCACCTTTTTTATGTATGTTGGTCTTAAGGGGGCATGTCAACCCATCCCATTACCACTTATTTCATGTATAGCGCCACCTAGTTAAAAATTAAAAAGCAAAAAATTAGGTGTTTTCATCACAATATCTCTGGCTGACAAGGTCAAATCTGCACGAAATTAAAAGTGTAGGATCATTATGACACCCTCCGAATGCATGCCAAGTTTTGTGTACTTTCGTTCATGGGGGGCCTTACAATAAAATAATTTATGTGTACATTTAGTGACGTACACCAACAAGGATTCCCGGGACACTGAAAGACCGGGGTACCCCCGGTACACAACCCCCCCCCCCCCCTCCCCGTGCTGGGCTGGGCCCCCCGAACCGCAAAAAAAACAGTTTTTCCTAAATAACTACCTGAACCGTGGCACTGAGGATGAAGAATCTTTTATGGTATGTTGGTCTCAAGGGCCCACATCAACCTGGCTCATAATCACTCATTTGTGATTTGCACCCCCACCCCCCCGGTAGAAAATGAAAATGCAATATTATTCTGCTTTAATCGCCCCTATCTTCAGTTAAGATGTTCAGAACTGCACCAAATTTTATGTGTATGATTGACCTGGCATTCTCTGGGGGTATGCCCAGTTTCGTAGAATTTCATCCATGGGGGGGTCTAAAAAAATTAGGTTATGTGTACATTTAGTGACTGTACACTCATTGGCCTGTAAATGGCGGTGCACACATATACACATGCACACACACAGGCACCCACATACTATCTGTATTAGAACAGCCGATACATAATTACAAATTCAGTAGGATTAAAAGAAAGCCAAAATAAATATTCATCATCATCATCATGGCTGCATTTTCAGTATTGGCGATAAGTAGTCGTTTGTCCACTAGATGGCGCATTGTTGCAGTGAGACGTAATTTTGTTGGAAGTTAAAAGTGGGTTGGAAAAACAATGGACGCTTCCTACAAGGACTGTAGTTTACCGCAGCGAACATCTAATAAGGATAGGACGATGTTCACATGAAGTGTAATTCCCATTTCTTCTTGAAGCCGAAATAAATCTGAGGATGTTTATCGGACATGCTTGGTTTTTACTGCAGGTACGTTAATCTTGTAATATCAATAAGGACCTAGGTAATGTTACCGTTAGCGTTGGTTGAGTGATGGAGGCCCATTTGATTGATTGCATTTGTAGAAAACTATAAATGCGGTTATACCAAGCAAATTGATAGCAGCACTGTTTGTATCTTTCGACTATCATTTATTGTACGTTCTACAAAATCATTCTGTGCAATGGAAGATTTACCAACGTCACACCAGTCTGATACAGTTTTGCCTATACATGCGTGAGACTGAGACGCCTGTTTATTTTGTTTTAAGTGCGTGCAGGGTGTGAGAGGGGAATCGATGTGCTTTGATTCCAGCTTGGTAGTTGTAGTCTGTGAAATTAAAAAGCACGTGTGTGTGAAGTATCCAAACAATGACACCTTAATTTCATTATGGCTGCTTTAGCAACACACCTTAAGCTACTGTGTAGTGGGTCCCATTTAGAAGTGGCTAGGCCTACTTCATTCGTGCTTTCCTTGACTCATGGAGCTGCGTGAATGTTATTACAACTTTTCGCCACAATATGGCAGTTTAAGTCCGCTTGATACTGTAAGGCGTAAACCATTGGTTTCCAAAGGAGATTTTATTTGTGTCGCCAGCATAGCCTATTGACAATTTATGTTGTAAATAGGCCTACCTTATAGCCTAATCCTACCTGTAGCTTAGGGAAGCTAACAGCTTTCTATTAGGATCTAGTTTGTTAGTTACCGTTTTGTCATAACTCCCTGATGCATTTTTGCATTTAGAATAGCCAGAGCGTGTATATCTCAATCGGAAAATTAAACAATATCGGGTGCCTATGGACTAGGCTGGGTGAACCCAGCCTGATCTGCCCGCTATTTATTTTTTGATTTCTTAAAAGATTGAGCTTGGTCTGATGAAAGCCAGACTAGCCATGGGACCTCAGTTACACAATGCAAGGGAACATGAATCAGCCTATATTTGCACGGACAAAAGCTCTTCAACTTTGGCCCGTTAAAATGTGTATGAACAGTCTAGCGACGCATTTCATCAAGGCCAATTTGGACATGTCAGTTATTTGCACCACTGGTTAGATGTAAAACAGCATTTCGTTTCAGACTACTGTTACTTAATTTATGCATTAACAATAACGTTTCTGACTACTGTTACTTAATTTGTGCATTGACAATAAAGTATTACATGAACTAAAGATGACTAAAATCTTATGTAGAAGAAGAAACATTCACAAAAAATCCATCCATCCAAAAATTACCTTTGTTTTTGATAGCTGTTGAAAACGGCATGGAACTGACAGAGATGTTTTTGTTTATAAATACATAAAAAATAAATAAAAAAATAACATTATGCTGATACCTTTTGCTTTTCCCAAATACAATGTAGCCTACAGGTGTAAGTGAGCTTTCATCAATCCAGTTGCAATGGATGAACTGTGATGAACTGCCCTACTTGTGATTGTTTAGAGATTTTAAAGGTTTTATAAAAATGCTACATCTTCTTTGGCTATTCAACCTGCGACGCTGGCACAATGCTTCAAGTGCTTTGCACAGCGGCGTCTAATCCATTGTGCTACGGGAGCTCTGATTAACGTGGTGCTCGGTGTTCTATCCATTATGACAGTCTCGTAACGCTGGCCGTAGTGTGTGTAGGCCAAAGGCCTTCCTTGTAAAAAATTATTTGTATTTCTCTGGCTGTTGCAATTGATATCAGTGGTTAATATGAGTGCCCTCAGTAAAGAGCGCAACAGACAGCAAACAGTTAGAAACAGTCACGCAATTGGCTTCTTAAGAGATCGCACGCACGCACGCACGCACGTTCTCGTGATATTCCGATCCGCGATTGCAATGATTAGGCTACGGTAAAATTAATGGGAGACAGCGGTGGTCACGTCATGAAGCAGGATTTGAACCTGCGACGCTGGCACAATGCTTCAAGTGCTTTGCACAGCGACTTCTAATCCATTGTGCTACGGGAGCTCTGATTAACATGGTGCTCGGTGTTCTATCCATTATGACAGTCTCGTAACGCTGGCCGTAGTGTGTGTAGGCCCAAGGCCGTCCATGTAAAAAATGATTTGTATTTCTCTGGCTGTTGCAATTGATATCAGTGGTTAATATGAGTGCCCTCAGTAAAAAGCGCAACAGACAGCAAACAGTTAGAAACAGTCACGCAATTGGCTTCTTAAGAGATCGCACGCACGCACGTTCTCGTGATATTCCGATCCGCGATTGCAATGATTAGGCTACGGTAAAATTAATGGGAGACAGCGGTGGTCACGTCATGAAGCAGGATTTGAACCTGCGACGCTGGCACAATGCTTCAAGTGCTTTGCACAGCGACTTCTAATCCATTGTGCTACGGGAGCTCTGATTAACGTGGTGCTCGGTGTTCTATCCATTATGACAGTCTCGTAACGCTGGCCGTAGTGTGTGTAGGCCCAAGGCCGTCCATGTAAAAGATGATTTGTATTTCTCTGGCTGTTGCAATTGATATCAGTGGTTAATATGAGTGCCCTCAGTAAACAGCGCAACAGACAGCAAACAGTTAGAAACAGTCACGCAATTGGCTTCTTAAGAGATCGCACGCACGCACGCACGTTCTCGCGATCTTACGATCTGCGATTGCACTAATTAGGCTACGGTAAAATTAACGGGAGACCGCGGTGGTCACGTCATGAAGCAGTATTTGAACCTGCTACGCTGGCACAATGCATCAAGTGCTTTGCACAGCAACGTCTAATCCATTGTGCTACGGGAGCTCTGATTTTTTGGTGCTCGGTGTTCTATCCATTATGACAGTCTCGTGACGCTGGCCGTAGTGTGTGTAGGCCAAAGGCCTTCCTTGTAAAAAATGATTTGTATTTCTCTGGCTGTTGCAATTGATATCAGTGGTTAATATGAGTGCCCTCAGTAAAGAGCGCAACAGACAGCAAACAGTTAGAAACAGTCACGCAATTGGCTTCTTAAGAGATCGCACGCACGCACGTTCTCGCGATCTTCCGATCCGCGATTGCAATGATTAGGCTACGGTAAAATTAATGGGAGACAGCGGTGGTCATGTCATGAAGCAGGATTTGAACCTGCGACGCTGGCACAATGCTTCAAGTGCTTTGCACAGCGACTTCTAATCCATTGTGCTACGGGAGCTCTGATTAACATGGTGCTCGGTGTTCTATCCATTATGACAGTCTCGTAACGCTGGCCGTAGTGTGTGTAGGCCCAAGGCCGTCCATGTAAAAAATGATTTGTATTTCTCTGGCTGTTGCAATTGATATCAGTGGTTAATATGAGTGCCCTCAGTAAAAAGCGCAACAGACAGCAAACAGTTAGAAACAGTCACGCAATTGGCTTCTTAAGAGATCGCACGCACGCACGCACGCACGTTCTCGCGATCTTCCGATCCGCGATTGCACTGATTAGGCTACGGTAAAATTAATGGGAGACAGCGGTGGTCACGTCATGAAGCAGGATTTGAACCTGCGACGCTGGCACAATGCTTCAAGTGCTTTGCACAACGACGTCTAATCCATTGTGCTACGGTAGCTCTGAATAACGTAGTGCTCGGTGTTCTATCCATTATGACAGTCTTGGTGTTCTATCCATTATGACAGTCTTGTGACGCTGGCCGTAGTGTGTGTAGGCCAAAGGCCTTCCTTGTAAAAAATGATTTGTATTTCTCTGGCTGTTGCAATTGATATCAGTGGTTAATATGAGTGCCCTCAGTAAACAGCGCAACAGACAGCAAACAGTTAGAAACAGTCACGCAATTGGCTTCTTAAGAGATCGCACGCACGCACGTTCTCGCGATCTTCCGATCCGCGATTGCAATGATTAGGCTACGGTAAAATTAATGGGAGACAGCGGTGGTCACGTCATGAAGCAGGATTTGAACCTGCGACGCTGGCACAATGCTTCAGGTGCTTTGCACAGCGACGTCTAATCCATTGTGCTACGGGAGCTCTGATTAACGTGGTGCTCGGTGTTCTATCCATTATGACAGTCTCATAACGCTGGCCGTAGTGTGTGTAGGCCCAAGGCCGTCCTTGTAAAAAAAATATTTGTATTTCTCTGGCTGTTGCAATTGATATCAGTGGTTAATATGAGTGCCCTCAGTAAACAGCACAACAGACAGCAAACAGTTAGAAACAGTCACGCAATTGGCTTCTTAAGAGATCGCACGCACGCACGCACGCACGTTCTCGCGATCTTCCGATCCGTGATTGCAATGATTAGGCTACGGTAAAATTAATGGGAGACAGCGGTGGTCACGTAGCAGGATTTGAACCTGCGACGCTGGCACAATGCTTCAGGTGCTTTGCACAGCGACGTCTAATCCATTGTGCTACGGGAGCTCTGATTAACGTGGTGCTCGGTGTTCTATCCATTATGACAGTCTCATAACGCTGGCCGTAGTGTGTGTAGGCCCAAGGCCGTCCTTGTAAAAAAAATATTTGTATTTCTCTGGCTGTTGCAATTGATATCAGTGGTTAATATGAGTGCCCTCAGTAAACAGCACAACAGACAGCAAACAGTTAGAAACAGTCACGCAATTGGCTTCTTAAGAGATCGCACGCACGCACGCACGTTCTCGCGATCTTCCGATCCGCGATTGCAATGATTAGGCTACGGTAAAATTAATGGGAGACAGCGGTGGTTACGTCATGAAGGAGGATTTGAACCTGCGACGCTGGCACAATGCTTCAAGTGCTTTGCACAGCGACTTCTAATCCATTGTGCTACGGGAGCTCTGATTAACGTGGTGCTCGGTGTTCTATCCATTATGACAGTCTCGTAACGCTGGCCGTAGTGTGTGTAGGCCCAAGGCCGTCCATGTAAAAGATGATTTGTATTTCTCTGGCTGTTGCAATTGATATCAGTGGTTAATATGAGTGCCCTCAGTAAACAGCGCAACAGACAGCAAACAGTTAGAAACAGTCACGCAATTGGCTTCTTAAGAGATCGCACGCACGCACGTTCTCGCGATCTTCCGATCCGCGATTGCAATGATTAGGCTAGTGGTCACGTCATGAAGCAGTATTTGAACCTGCAACTCTGGCACAATGCATCAAGTGCTTTGCACAGCAACGTCTAATCCATTGTGCTAGGGAGCTCTGATTTTTTGGTGCTCGGTGTTCTATCCATTATGACAGTCTCGTAAAGCTGGCCGTAGTGTGTGTAGGCCCAAGGCCGTCCTTGTAAAAAATGATTTGTATTTCTCTGGCTGTTGCAATTGATATCAGTGGTTAATATGAGTGCCCTCAGTAAAGAGCGCAACAGACAGCAAACAGTTAGAAACAGTCACGCAATTGGCTTCTTAAGAGATCGCACGCACGCACGCACGTTCTCGCGATCTTCCGATCCGCGATTGCAATGATTAGGCTACGGTAAAATTAATGGGAGACAGCGGTGGTCACGTCATGAAGGAGGATTTGAACCTGCGACGCTGGCACAATGCTTCAAGTGCTTTGCACAGCGACTTCTAATCCATTGTGCTACGGGAGCTCTGATTAACGTGGTGCTCGGTGTTCTATCCATTATGACAGTCTCGTAACGCTGGCCGTAGTGTGTGTAGGCCCAAGGCCGTCCATGTAAAAGATGATTTGTATTTCTCTGGCTGTTGCAATTGATATCAGTGGTTAATATGAGTGCCCTCAGTAAACAGCGCAACAGACAGCAAACAGTTAGAAACAGTCACGCAATTGGCTTCTTAAGAGATCGCACGCACGCACGCACGTTCTCGCGATCTTCCGATCCGCGATTGCAATGATTAGGCTACGGTAAAATTAATGGGGGACCGCGGTGGTCACGTCATGAAGCAGTATTTGAACCTGCAACTCTGGCACAATGCATCAAGTACTTTGCACAGCAACGTCTAATCCATTGTGCTACGGGAGCTCTGATTTTTTGGTGCTCGGTGTTCTATCCATTATGACAGTCTCGTAAAGCTGGCCGTAGTGTGTGTAGGCCCAAGGCCGTCCTTGTAAAAAATGATTTGTATTTCTCTGGCTGTTGCAATTGATATCAGTGGTTAATATGAGTGCCCTCAGTAAACAGCGCAACAGACAGCAAACAGTTAGAAACAGTCACGCAATTGGCTTCTTAAGAGATCGCACGCACGCACGCATGCACGTTCTCGCGATCTTCCGATCCGCGATTGCAATGATTAGGCTACGGTAAAATTAATGGGAGACAGCGGTGGTCACGTCATGAAGCAGGTTTTGAACCTGCGACGCTGGCACAATGCTTCAAGTGCTTTGCACAACGACGTCTAATCCATTGTGCTACGGTAGCTCTGAATAACGTAGTGCTCGGTGTTCTATCCATTATGACAGTATTGGTGTTCTATCCATTATGACAGTCTCGTGACGCTGGCCGTAGTGTGTGTAGGCCAAAGGCCTTCCTTGTAAAAAATGATTTGTATTTCTCTGGCTGTTGCAATTGATATCAGTGGTTAATATGAGTGCCCTCAGTAAACAGCGCAACAGACAGCAAACAGTTAGAAACAGTCACGCAATTGGCTTCTTAAGAGATCGCACGCACGCACGCACGCACGTTCTCGCGATCTTCCGATCCGCGATTGCAATGATTAGGCTACGGTAAAATTAACGGGAGACCGCGGTGGTCACGTCATGAAGCAGTATTTGAACCTGCAACTCTGGCACAATGCATCAAGTGCTTTGCACAGCAACGTCTAATCCATTGTGCTACGGGAGCTCTGATTTTTTGGTGCTCGGTGTTCTATCCATTATGACAGTCTCGTAAAGCTGGCCGTAGTTTGTGTAGGCCCAAGGCCGTCCTTGTAAAAAATGATTTGTATTTCTCTGGCTGTTGCAATTGATATCAGTGGTTAATATGAGTGCCCTCAGTAAACAGCGCAACAGACAGCAAACAGTTAGAAACAGTCACGCAATTGGCTTCTTAAGAGATCGCACGCACGCACGCATGCACGTTCTCGCGATCTTCCGATCCGCGATTGCAATGATTAGGCTACGGTAAAATTAATGGGAGACAGCGGTGGTCACGTCATGAAGCAGGATTTGAACCTGCGATGCTGGCACAATGCTTCAAGTGCTTTGCACAACGACGTCTAATCCATTGTGCTACGGTAGCTCTGAATAAAGTAGTGCTCGGTGTTCTATCCATTATGACAGTATTGGTGTTCTATCCATTATGACAGTCTCGTGACGCTGGCCGTAGTGTGTGTAGGCCAAAGGCCTTCCTTGTAAAAAATGATTTGTATTTCTCTGGCTGTTGCAATTGATATCAGTGGTTAATATGAGTGCCCTCAGTAAAGAGCGCAACAGACAGCAAACAGTTAGAAACAGTCACGCAATTGGCTTCTTAAGAGATCGCACGCACGCACGCACGCACGTTCTCGCGATCTTCCGATCCGCGATTGCAATGATTAGGCTACGGTAAAATTAATGGGAGACAGCGGTGGTCACGTCATGAAGGAGTATTTGAACCTGCGACGCTGGCACAATGCTTCAAGTGCTTTGCACAGCGACTTCTAATCCATTGTGCTACGGGAGCTCTGATTAACGTGGTGCTCGGTGTTCTATCCATTATGACAGTCTCGTAACGCTGGCCGTAGTGTGTGTAGGCCCAAGGCCGTCCATGTAAAAGATGATTTGTATTTCTCTGGCTGTTGCAATTGATATCAGTGGTTAATATGAGTGCCCTCAGTAAACAGCGCAACAGACAGCAAACAGTTAGAAACAGTCACGCAATTGGCTTCTTAAGAGATCGCACCCACGCACGCACGTTCTCGCGATCTTACGATCTGCGATTGCACTAATTAGGCTACGGTAAAATTAACGGGAGACCGCGGTGGTCACGTCATGAAGCAGTATTTGAACCTGCTACTCTGGCACAATGCATCAAGTGCTTTGCACAGCAACGTCTAATCCATTGTGCTACGGGAGCTCTGATTTTTTGGTGCTCGGTGTTCTATCCATTATGACAGTCTCGTAAAGCTGGCCGTAGTGTGTGTAGGCCCAAGGCCGTCCTTGTAAAAAATGATTTGTATTTCTCTGGCTGTTGCAATTGATATCAGTGGTTAATATGAGTGCCCTCAGTAAACAGCGCAACAGACAGCAAACAGTTAGAAACAGTCACGCAATTGGCTTCTTAAGAGATCGCACGCACGCACGCACGTTCTCGCGATCTTCCGATCCGCGATTGCAATGATTAGGCTACGGTAAAATTAATGGGAGACAGCGGTGGTCACGTCATGAAGCAGGATTTGAACCTGCGACGCTGGCACAATGCTTCAAGTGCTTTGCACAACGACGTCTAATCCATTGTGCTACGGTAGCTCTGAATAACGTAGTGCTCGGTGTTCTATCCATTATGACAGTATTGGTGTTCTATCCATTATGACAGTCTCGTGACGCTGGCCGTAGTGTGTGTAGGCCAAAGGCCTTCCTTGTAAAAAATGATTTGTATTTCTCTGGCTGTTGCAATTGATATCAGTGGTTAATATGAGTGCCCTCAGTAAAGAGCGCAACAGACAGCAAACAGTTAGAAACAGTCACGCAATTGGCTTCTTAAGAGATCGCACGCACGCACGCACGTTCTCGCGATCTTCCGATCCGCGATTGCAATGATTAGGCTACGGTAAAATTAATGGGAGACAGCGGTGGTCACGTCATGAAGGAGGATTTGAACCTGCGACGCTGGCACAATGCTTCAAGTGCTTTGCACAGCGACTTC
Source organism: Alosa sapidissima (assembly GCF_018492685.1). NCBI lineage: Eukaryota > Metazoa > Chordata > Actinopteri > Clupeiformes > Clupeidae > Alosa > Alosa sapidissima. The sequence goes on from NC_055964.1 coordinate 1,024,969, forward strand.
TAATCCATTGTGCTACGGGAGCTCTGATTAACGTGGTGCTCGGTGTTCTATCCATTATGACAGTCTCGTAACGCTGGCCGTAGTGTGTGTAGGCCCAAGGCCGTCCATGTAAAAGATGATTTGTATTTCTCTGGCTGTTGCAATTGATATCAGTGGTTAATATGAGTGCCCTCAGTAAACAGCGCAACAGACAGCAAACAGTTAGAAACAGTCACGCAATTGGCTTCTTAAGAGATCGCACGCACGCACGCACGTTCTCGCGATCTTCCGATCCGCGATTGCAATGATTAGGCTAAGGTAAAATTAATGGGAGACCGCGGTGGTCACGTCATGAAGCAGTATTTGAACCTGCAACTCTGGCACAATGCATCAAGTGCTTTGCACAGCAACGTCTAATCCATTGTGCTACGGGAGCTCTGATTTTTTGGTGCTCGGTGTTCTATCCATTATGACAGTCTCGTAAAGCTGGCCGTAGTGTGTGTAGGCCCAAGGCCGTCCTTGTAAAAAATGATTTGTATTTCTCTGGCTGTTGCAATTGATATCAGTGGTTAATATGAGTGCCCTCAGTAAACAGCGCAACAGACAGCAAACAGTTAGAAACAGTCACGCAATTGGCTTCTTAAGAGATCGCACGCACGCACGTTCTCGCGATCTTCCGATCCGTGATTGCAATGATTAGGCTACGGTAAAATTAATGGGAGACAGCGGTGGTCACGTCATGAAGGAGGATTTGAACCTGCGACGCTGGCACAATGCTTCAAGTGCTTTGCACAGCGACTTCTAATCCATTGTGCTACGGGAGCTCTGATTAACGTGGTGCTCGGTGTTCTATCCATTATGACAGTCTCGTAACGCTGGCCGTAGTGTGTGTAGGCCCAAGGCCGTCCATGTAAAAGATGATTTGTATTTCTCTGGCTGTTGCAATTGATATCAGTGGTTAATATGAGTGCCCTCAGTAAACAGCGCAACAGACAGCAAACAGTTAGAAACAGTCACGCAATTGGCTTCTTAAGAGATCGCACGCACGCACGCACGTTCTCGCGATCTTACGATCTGCGATTGCACTAATTAGGCTACGGTAAAATTAACGGGAGACCGCGGTGGTCACGTCATGAAGCAGTATTTGAACCTGCTACTCTGGCACAATGCATCAAGTGCTTTGCACAGCAACGTCTAATCCATTGTGCTACGGGAGCTCTGATTTTTTGGTGCTCGGTGTTCTATCCATTATGACAGTCTCGTAAAGCTGGCCGTAGTGTGTGTAGGCCCAAGGCCGTCCTTGTAAAAAATGATTTGTATTTCTCTGGCTGTTGCAATTGATATCAGTGGTTAATATGAGTGCCCTCAGTAAACAGCGCAACAGACAGCAAACAGTTAGAAACAGTCACGCAATTGGCTTCTTAAGAGATCGCACGCACGCACGCACGTTCTCGCGATCTTCCGATCCGCGATTGCAATGATTAGGCTACGGTAAAATTAATGGGAGACAGCGGTGGTCACGTCATGAAGCAGGATTTGAACCTGCGACGCTGGCACAATGCTTCAAGTGCTTTGCACAACGACGTCTAATACATTGTGCTACGGTAGCTCTGAATAACGTAGTGCTCGGTGTTCTATCCATTATGACAGTATTGGTGTTCTATCCATTATGACAGTCTCGTGACGCTGGCCGTAGTGTGTGTAGGCCAAAGGCCTTCCTTGTAAAAAATGATTTGTATTTCTCTGGCTGTTGGAATTGATATCAGTGGTTAATATGAGTGCCCTCAGTAAAGAGCGCAACAGACAGCAAACAGTTAGAAACAGTCACGCAATTGGCTTCTTAAGAGATCGCACGCACGCACGCACGCACGTTCTCGCGATCTTCCGATCCGCGATTGCAATGATTAGGCTACCGTAAAATTAATGGGAGACAGCGGTGGTCACGTCATGAAGGAGGATTTGAACCTGCGACGCTGGCACAATGCTTCAAGTGCTTTGCACAGCAACTTCTAATCCATTGTGCTACCGGAGCTCTGATTAACGTGGTGCTCGGTGTTCTATCCATTATGACAGTCTCGTAACGCTGGCCGTAGTGTGTGTAGGCCCAAGGCCGTCCATGTAAAAGATGATTTGTATTTCTCTGGCTGTTGCAATTGATATCAGTGGTTAATATGAGTGCCCTCAGTAAACAGCGCAACAGACAGCAAACAGTTAGAAACAGTCACGCAATTGGCTTCTTAAGAGATCGCACGCACGCACGCACGTTCTCGCGATCTTCCGATCCGCGATTGCAATGATTAGGCTACGGTAAAATTAATGGGAGACCGCGGTGGTCACGTCATGAAGCAGTATTTGAACCTGCAACTCTGGCACAATGCATCAAGTGCTTTGCACAGCAACGTCTAATCCATTGTGCTACGGGAGCTCTGATTTTTTGGTGCTCGGTGTTCTATCCATTATGACAGTCTCGTAAAGCTGGCCGTAGTGTGTGTAGGCCCAAGGCCGTCCTTGTAAAAAATGATTTGTATTTCTCTGGCTGTTGCAATTGATATCAGTGGTTAATATGAGTGCCCTCAGTAAACAGCGCAACAGACAGCAAACAGTTAGAAACAGTCACGCAATTGGCTTCTTAAGAGATCGCACGCACGCACGCACGCACGTTCTCGCGATCTTCCGATCCGCGATTGCAATGATTAGGCTACGGTAAAATTAACGGGAGACCGCGGTGGTCACGTCATGAAGCAGTATTTGAACCTGCAACTCTGGCACAATGCATCAAGTGCTTTGCACAGCAACGTCTAATCCATTGTGCTACGGGAGCTCTGATTTTTTGGTGCTCGGTGTTCTATCCATTATGACAGTCTCGTAAAGCTGGCCGTAGTGTGTGTAGGCCCAAGGCCGTCCTTGTAAAAAATGATTTGTATTTCTCTGGCTGTTGCAATTGATATCAGTGGTTAATATGAGTGCCCTCAGTAAACAGCGCAACAGACAGCAAACAGTTAGAAACAGTCACGCAATTGGCTTCTTAAGAGATCGCACGCACGCACGCATGCACGTTCTCGCGATCTTCCGATCCGCGATTGCAATGATTAGGCTACGGTAAAATTAATGGGAGACAGCGGTGGTCACGTCATGAAGCAGGATTTGAACCTGCGACGCTGGCACAATGCTTCAAGTGCTTTGCACAACGACGTCTAATCCATTGTGCTACGGTAGCTCTGAATAACGTAGTGCTCGGTGTTCTATCCATTATGACAGTATTGGTGTTCTATCCATTATGACAGTCTCGTGACGCTGGCCGTAGTGTGTGTAGGCCAAAGGCCTTCCTTGTAAAAAATGATTTGTATTTCTCTGGCTGTTGCAATTGATATCAGTGGTTAATATGAGTGCCCTCAGTAAAGAGCGCAACAGACAGCAAACAGTTAGAAACAGTCACGCAATTGGCTTCTTAAGAGATCGCACGCACGCACGCACGCACGTTCTCGCGATCTTCCGATCCGCGATTGCAATGATTAGGCTACGGTAAAATTAATGGGAGACAGCGGTGGTCACGTCATGAAGGAGGATTTGAACCTGCGACGCTGGCACAATGCTTCAAGTGCTTTGCACAGCGACTTCTAATCCATTGTGCTACGGGAGCTCTGATTAACGTGGTGCTCGGTGTTCTATCCATTATGACAGTCTCGTAACGCTGGCCGTAGTGTGTGTAGGCCCAAGGCCGTCCATGTAAAAGATGATTTGTATTTCTCTGGCTGTTGCAATTGATATCAGTGGTTAATATGAGTGCCCTCAGTAAACAGCGCAACAGACAGCAAACAGTTAGAAACAGTCACGCAATTGGCTTCTTAAGAGATCGCACGCACGCACGCATGCACGTTCTCGCGATCTTCCGATCCGCGATTGCAATGATTAGGCTACGGTAAAATTAATGGGAGACAGCGGTGGTCACGTCATGAAGCAGGTTTTGAACCTGCGACGCTGGCACAATGCTTCAAGTGCTTTGCACAACGACGTCTAATCCATTGTGCTACGGTAGCTCTGAATAACGTAGTGCTCGGTGTTCTATCCATTATGACAGTATTGGTGTTCTATCCATTATGACAGTCTCGTGACGCTGGCCGTAGTGTGTGTAGGCCAAAGGCCTTCCTTGTAAAAAATGATTTGTATTTCTCTGGCTGTTGCAATTGATATCAGTGGTTAATATGAGTGCCCTCAGTAAACAGCGCAACAGACAGCAAACAGTTAGAAACAGTCACGCAATTGGCTTCTTAAGAGATCGCACGCACGCACGCACGCACGTTCTCGCGATCTTCCGATCCGCGATTGCAATGATTAGGCTACGGTAAAATTAACGGGAGACCGCGGTGGTCACGTCATGAAGCAGTATTTGAACCTGCAACTCTGGCACAATGCATCAAGTGCTTTGCACAGCAACGTCTAATCCATTGTGCTACGGGAGCTCTGATTTTTTGGTGCTCGGTGTTCTATCCATTATGACAGTCTCGTAAAGCTGGCCGTAGTGTGTGTAGGCCCAAGGCCGTCCTTGTAAAAAATGATTTGTATTTCTCTGGCTGTTGCAATTGATATCAGTGGTTAATATGAGTGCCCTCAGTAAACAGCGCAACAGACAGCAAACAGTTAGAAACAGTCACGCAATTGGCTTCTTAAGAGATCGCACGCACGCACGCATGCACGTTCTCGCGATCTTCCGATCCGCGATTGCAATGATTAGGCTACGGTAAAATTAATGGGAGACAGCGGTGGTCACGTCATGAAGCAGGATTTGAACCTGCGACGCTGGCACAATGCTTCAAGTGCTTTGCACAACGACGTCTAATCCATTGTGCTACGGTAGCTCTGAATAACGTAGTGCTCGGTGTTCTATCCATTATGACAGTATTGGTGTTCTATCCATTATGACAGTCTCGTGACGCTGGCCGTAGTGTGTGTAGGCCAAAGGCCTTCCTTGTAAAAAATGATTTGTATTTCTCTGGCTGTTGCAATTGATATCAGTGGTTAATATGAGTGCCCTCAGTAAAGAGCGCAACAGACAGCAAACAGTTAGAAACAGTCACGCAATTGGCTTCTTAAGAGATCGCACGCACGCACGCACGCACGTTCTCGCGATCTTCCGATCCGCGATTGCAATGATTAGGCTACGGTAAAATTAATGGGAGACAGCGGTGGTCACGTCATGAAGGAGGATTTGAACCTGCGACGCTGGCACAATGCTTCAAGTGCTTTGCACAGCGACTTCTAATCCATTGTGCTACGGGAGCTCTGATTAACGTGGTGCTCGGTGTTCTATCCATTATGACAGTCTCGTAACGCTGGCCGTAGTGTGTGTAGGCCCAAGGCCGTCCATGTAAAAGATGATTTGTATTTCTCTGGCTGTTGCAATTGATATCAGTGGTTAATATGAGTGCCCTCAGTAAACAGCGCAACAGACAGCAAACAGTTAGAAACAGTCACGCAATTGGCTTCTTAAGAGATCGCACGCACGCACGTTCTCGCGATCTTCCAATCCGCGATTGCAATGATTAGGCTAGTGGTCACGTCATGAAGCAGTATTTGAACCTGCAACTCTGGCACAATGCATCAAGTGCTTTGCACAGCAACGTCTAATCCATTGTGCTAGGGAGCTCTGATTTTTTGGTGCTCGGTGTTCTATCCATTATGACAGTCTCGTAAAGCTGGCCGTAGTGTGTGTAGGCCCAAGGCCGTCCTTGTAAAAAATGATTTGTATTTCTCTGGCTGTTGCAATTGATATCAGTGGTTAATATGAGTGCCCTCAGTAAAGAGCGCAACAGACAGCAAACAGTTAGAAACAGTCACGCAATTGGCTTCTTAAGAGATCGCACGCACGCACGCACGCACGTTCTCGCGATCTTCCGATCCGCGATTGCAATGATTAGGCTACGGTAAAATTAATGGGAGACAGCGGTGGTCACGTCATGAAGGAGGATTTGAACCTGCGACGCTGGCACAATGCTTCAAGTGCTTTGCACAGCGACTTCTAATCCATTGTGCTACGGGAGCTCTGATTAACGTGGTGCTCGGTGTTCTATCCATTATGACAGTCTCGTAACGCTGGCCGTAGTGTGTGTAGGCCCAAGGCCGTCCATGTAAAAGATGATTTGTATTTCTCTGGCTGTTGCAATTGATATCAGTGGTTAATATGAGTGCCCTCAGTAAACAGCGCAACAGACAGCAAACAGTTAGAAACAGTCACGCAATTGGCTTCTTAAGAGATCGCACGCACGCACGCATGCACGTTCTCGCGATCTTCCGATCCGCGATTGCAATGATTAGGCTACGGTAAAATTAATGGGAGACAGCGGTGGTCACGTCATGAAGCAGGTTTTGAACCTGCGACGCTGGCACAATGCTTCAAGTGCTTTGCACAACGACGTCTAATCCATTGTGCTACGGTAGCTCTGAATAACGTAGTGCTCGGTGTTCTATCCATTATGACAGTATTGGTGTTCTATCCATTATGACAGTCTCGTGACGCTGGCCGTAGTGTGTGTAGGCCAAAGGCCTTCCTTGTAAAAAATGATTTGTATTTCTCTGGCTGTTGCAATTGATATCAGTGGTTAATATGAGTGCCCTCAGTAAACAGCGCAACAGACAGCAAACAGTTAGAAACAGTCACGCAATTGGCTTCTTAAGAGATCGCACGCACGCACGCACGCACGTTCTCGCGATCTTCCGATCCGCGATTGCAATGATTAGGCTACGGTAAAATTAACGGGAGACCGCGGTGGTCACGTCATGAAGCAGTATTTGAACCTGCAACTCTGGCACAATGCATCAAGTGCTTTGCACAGCAACGTCTAATCCATTGTGCTACGGGAGCTCTGATTTTTTGGTGCTCGGTGTTCTATCCATTATGACAGTCTCGTAAAGCTGGCCGTAGTGTGTGTAGGCCCAAGGCCGTCCTTGTAAAAAATGATTTGTATTTCTCTGGCTGTTGCAATTGATATCAGTGGTTAATATGAGTGCCCTCAGTAAACAGCGCAACAGACAGCAAACAGTTAGAAACAGTCACGCAATTGGCTTCTTAAGAGATCGCACGCACGCACGCATGCACGTTCTCGCGATCTTCCGATCCGCGATTGCAATGATTAGGCTACGGTAAAATTAATGGGAGACAGCGGTGGTCACGTCATGAAGCAGGATTTGAACCTGCGACGCTGGCACAATGCTTCAAGTGCTTTGCACAACGACGTCTAATCCATTGTGCTACGGTAGCTCTGAATAACGTAGTGCTCGGTGTTCTATCCATTATGACAGTATTGGTGTTCTATCCATTATGACAGTCTCGTGACGCTGGCCGTAGTGTGTGTAGGCCAAAGGCCTTCCTTGTAAAAAATGATTTGTATTTCTCTGGCTGTTGCAATTGATATCAGTGGTTAATATGAGTGCCCTCAGTAAAGAGCGCAACAGACAGCAAACAGTTAGAAACAGTCACGCAATTGGCTTCTTAAGAGATCGCACGCACGCACGCACGCACGTTCTCGCGATCTTCCGATCCGCGATTGCAATGATTAGGCTACGGTAAAATTAATGGGAGACAGCGGTGGTCACGTCATGAAGGAGGATTTGAACCTGCGACGCTGGCACAATGCTTCAAGTGCTTTGCACAGCGACTTCTAATCCATTGTGCTACGGGAGCTCTGATTAACGTGGTGCTCGGTGTTCTATCCATTATGACAGTCTCGTAACGCTGGCCGTAGTGTGTGTAGGCCCAAGGCCGTCCATGTAAAAGATGATTTGTATTTCTCTGGCTGTTGCAATTGATATCAGTGGTTAATATGAGTGCCCTCAGTAAACAGCGCAACAGACAGCAAACAGTTAGAAACAGTCACGCAATTGGCTTCTTAAGAGATCGCACGCACGCACGTTCTCGCGATCTTCCAATCCGCGATTGCAATGATTAGGCTAGTGGTCACGTCATGAAGCAGTATTTGAACCTGCAACTCTGGCACAATGCATCAAGTGCTTTGCACAGCAACGTCTAATCCATTGTGCTAGGGAGCTCTGATTTTTTGGTGCTCGGTGTTCTATCCATTATGACAGTCTCGTAAAGCTGGCCGTAGTGTGTGTAGGCCCAAGGCCGTCCTTGTAAAAAATGATTTGTATTTCTCTGGCTGTTGCAATTGATATCAGTGGTTAATATGAGTGCCCTCAGTAAAGAGCGCAACAGACAGCAAACAGTTAGAAACAGTCACGCAATTGGCTTCTTAAGAGATCGCACGCACGCACGCACGCACGTTCTCGCGATCTTCCGATCCGCGATTGCAATGATTAGGCTACGGTAAAATTAATGGGAGACAGCGGTGGTCACGTCATGAAGGAGGATTTGAACCTGCGACGCTGGCACAATGCTTCAAGTGCTTTGCACAGCGACTTCTAATCCATTGTGCTACGGGAGCTCTGATTAACGTGGTGCTCGGTGTTCTATCCATTATGACAGTCTCGTAACGCTGGCCGTAGTGTGTGTAGGCCCAAGGCCGTCCATGTAAAAGATGATTTGTATTTCTCTGGCTGTTGCAATTGATATCAGTGGTTAATATGAGTGCCCTCAGTAAACAGCGCAACAGACAGCAAACAGTTAGAAACAGTCACGCAATTGGCTTCTTAAGAGATCGCACGCACGCACGCACGTTCTCGCGATCTTCCGATCCGCGATTGCAATGATTAGGCTACGGTAAAATTAATGGGGGACCGCGGTGGTCACGTCATGAAGCAGTATTTGAACCTGCAACTCTGGCACAATGCATCAAGTACTTTGCACAGCAACGTCTAATCCATTGTGCTACGGGAGCTCTGATTTTTTGGTGCTCGGTGTTCTATCCATTATGACAGTCTCGTAAAGCTGGCCGTAGTGTGTGTAGGCCCAAGGCCGTCCTTGTAAAAAATGATTTGTATTTCTCTGGCTGTTGCAATTGATATCAGTGGTTAATATGAGTGCCCTCAGTAAACAGCGCAACAGACAGCAAACAGTTAGAAACAGTCACGCAATTGGCTTCTTAAGAGATCGCACGCACGCACGCATGCACGTTCTCGCGATCTTCCGATCCGCGATTGCAATGATTAGGCTACGGTAAAAATAATGGGAGACAGCGGTGGTCACGTCATGAAGCAGGTTTTGAACCTGCGACGCTGGCACAATGCTTCAAGAGCTTTGCACAACGACGTCTAATCCATTGTGCTACGGTAGCTCTGAATAACGTAGTGCTCGGTGTTCTATCCATTATGACAGTATTGGTGTTCTATCCATTATGACAGTCTCGTGACGCTGGCCGTAGTGTGTGTAGGCCAAAGGCCTTCCTTGTAAAAAATGATTTGTATTTCTCTGGCTGTTGCAATTGATATCAGTGGTTAATATGAGTGCCCTCAGTAAACAGCGCAACAGACAGCAAACAGTTAGAAACAGTCACGCAATTGGCTTCTTAAGAGATCGCACGCACGCACGCACGCACGTTCTCGCGATCTTCCGATCCGCGATTGCAATGATTAGGCTACGGTAAAATTAACGGGAGACCGCGGTGGTCACGTCATGAAGCAGTATTTGAACCTGCAACTCTGGCACAATGCATCAAGTGCTTTGCACAGCAACGTCTAATCCATTGTGCTACGGGAGCTCTGATTTTTTGGTGCTCGGTGTTCTATCCATTATGACAGTCTCGTAAAGCTGGCCGTAGTGTGTGTAGGCCCAAGGCCGTCCTTGTAAAAAATGATTTGTATTTCTCTGGCTGTTGCAATTGATATCAGTGGTTAATATGAGTGCCCTCAGTAAACAGCGCAACAGACAGCAAACAGTTAGAAACAGTCACGCAATTGGCTTCTTAAGAGATCGCACGCACGCACGCATGCACGTTCTCGCGATCTTCCGATCCGCGATTGCAATGATTAGGCTACGGTAAAATTAATGGGAGACAGCGGTGGTCACGTCATGAAGCAGGATTTGAACCTGCGATGCTGGCACAATGCTTCAAGTGCTTTGCACAACGACGTCTAATCCATTGTGCTACGGTAGCTCTGAATAACGTAGTGCTCGGTGTTCTATCCATTATGACAGTATTGGTGTTCTATCCATTATGACAGTCTCGTGACGCTGGCCGTAGTGTGTGTAGGCCAAAGGCCTTCCTTGTAAAAAATGATTTGTATTTCTCTGGCTGTTGCAATTGATATCAGTGGTTAATATGAGTGCCCTCAGTAAAGAGCGCAACAGACAGCAAACAGTTAGAAACAGTCACGCAATTGGCTTCTTAAGAGATCGCACGCACGCACGCACGCACGTTCTCGCGATCTTCCGATCCGCGATTGCAATGATTAGGCTACGGTAAAATTAATGGGAGACAGCGGTGGTCACGTCATGAAGGAGTATTTGAACCTGCGACGCTGGCACAATGCTTCAAGTGCTTTGCACAGCGACTTCTAATCCATTGTGCTACGGGAGCTCTGATTAACGTGGTGCTCCGTGTTCTATCCATTATGACAGTCTCGTAACGCTGGCCGTAGTGTGTGTAGGCCCAAGGCCGTCCATGTAAAAGATGATTTGTATTTCTCTGGCTGTTGCAATTGATATCAGTGGTTAATATGAGTGCCCTCAGTAAACAGCGCAACAGACAGCAAACAGTTAGAAACAGTCACGCAATTGGCTTCTTAAGAGATCGCACGCACGCACGCACGTTCTCGCGATCTTACGATCTGCGATTGCACTAATTAGGCTAAGGTAAAATTAACGGGAGACCGCGGTGGTCACGTCATGAAGCAGTATTTGAACCTGCTACTCTGGCACAATGCATCAAGTGCTTTGCACAGCAACGTCTAATCCATTGTGCTATGGGAGCTCTGATTTTTTGGTGCTCGGTGTTCTATCCATTATGACAGTCTCGTAAAGCTGGCCGTAGTGTGTGTAGGCCCAAGGCCGTCCTTGTAAAAAATGATTTGTATTTCTCTGGCTGTTGCAATTGATATCAGTGGTTAATATGAGTGCCCTCAGTAAACAGCGCAACAGACAGCAAACAGTTAGAAACAGTCACGCAATTGGCTTCTTAAGAGATCGCACGCACGCACGTTCTCGCGATCTTCCGATCCGCGATTGCAATGATTAGGCTACGGTAAAATTAATGGGAGACAGCGGTGGTCACGTCATGAAGGAGGATTTGAACCTGCGACGCTGGCACAATGCTTCAAGTGCTTTGCACAGCGACTTCTAATCCATTGTGCTACGGGAGCTCTGATTAACGTGGTGCTCGGTGTTCTATCCATTATGACAGTCTCGTAACGCTGGCCGTAGTGTGTGTAGGCCCAAGGCCGTCCATGTAAAAGATGATTTGTATTTCTCTGGCTGTTGCAATTGATATCAGTGGTTAATATGAGTGCCCTCAGTAAACAGCGCAACAGACAGCAAACAGTTAGAAACAGTCACGCAATTGGCTTCTTAAGAGATCGCACGCACGCACGCACGTTCTCGCGATCTTCCGATCCGCGATTGCAATGATTAGGCTAGTGGTCACGTCATGAAGCAGTATTTGAACCTGCAACTCTGGCACAATGCATCAAGTGCTTTGCACAGCAACGTCTAATCCATTGTGCTAGGGAGCTCTGATTTTTTGGTGCTCGGTGTTCTATCCATTATGACAGTCTCGTAAAGCTGGCCGTAGTGTGTGTAGGCCCAAGGCCGTCCTTGTAAAAAATGATTTGTATTTCTCTGGCTGTTGCAATTGATATCAGTGGTTAATATGAGTGCCCTCAGTAAAGAGCGCAACAGACAGCAAACAGTTAGAAACAGTCACGCAATTGGCTTCTTAAGAGATCGCACGCACGCACGCACGCACGTTCTCGCGATCTTCCGATCCGCGATTGCAATGATTAGGCTACGGTAAAATTGATGGGAGACAGCGGTGGTCACGTCATGAAGGAGGATTTGAACCTGCGACGCTGGCACAATGCTTCAAGTGCTTTGCACAGCGACTTCTAATCCATTGTGCTACGGGAGCTCTGATTAACGTGGTGCTCGGTGTTCTATCCATTATGACAGTCTCGTAACGCTGGCCGTAGTGTGTGTAGGCCCAAGGCCGTCCATGTAAAAGATGATTTGTATTTCTCTGGCTGTTGCAATTGATATCAGTGGTTAATATGAGTGCCCTCAGTAAACAGCGCAACAGACAGCAAACAGTTAGAAACAGTCACGCAATTGGCTTCTTAAGAGATCGCACGCACGCACGCACGTTCTCGCGATCTTCCGATCCGCGATTGCAATGATTAGGCTACGGTAAAATTAATGGGGGACCGCGGTGGTCACGTCATGAAGCAGTATTTGAACCTGCAACTCTGGCACAATGCATCAAGTACTTTGCACAGCAACGTCTAATCCATTGTGCTACGGGAGCTCTGATTTTTTGGTGCTCGGTGTTCTATCCATTATGACAGTCTCGTAAAGCTGGCCGTAGTGTGTGTAGGCCCAAGGCCGTCCTTGTAAAAAATGATTTGTATTTCTCTGGCTGTTGCAATTGATATCAGTGGTTAATATGAGTGCCCTCAGTAAACAGCGCAACAGACAGCAAACAGTTAGAAACAGTCACGCAATTGGCTTCTTAAGAGATCGCACGCACGCACGCATGCACGTTCTCGCGATCTTCCGATCCGCGATTGCAATGATTAGGCTACGGTAAAATTAATGGGAGACAGCGGTGGTCACGTCATGAAGCAGGTTTTGAACCTGCGACGCTGGCACAATGCTTCAAGTGCTTTGCACAACGACGTCTAATCCATTGTGCTACGGTAGCTCTGAATAACGTAGTGCTCGGTGTTCTATCCATTATGACAGTATTGGTGTTCTATCCATTATGACAGTCTCGTGACGCTGGCCGTAGTGTGTGTAGGCCAAAGGCCTTCCTTGTAAAAAATGATTTGTATTTCTCTGGCTGTTGCAATTGATATCAGTGGTTAATATGAGTGCCCTCAGTAAACAGCGCAACAGACAGCAAACAGTTAGAAACAGTCACGCAATTGGCTTCTTAAGAGATCGCACGCACGCACGCACGCACGTTCTCGCGATCTTCCGATCCGCGATTGCAATGATTAGGCTACGGTAAAATTAACGGGAGACCGCGGTGGTCACGTCATGAAGCAGTATTTGAACCTGCAACTCTGGCACAATGCATCAAGTGCTTTGCACAGCAACGTCTAATCCATTGTGCTACGGGAGCTCTGATTTTTTGGTGCTCGGTGTTCTATCCATTATGACAGTCTCGTAAAGCTGGCCGTAGTGTGTGTAGGCCCAAGGCCGTCCTTGTAAAAAATGATTTGTATTTCTCTGGCTGTTGCAATTGATATCAGTGGTTAATATGAGTGCCCTCAGTAAACAGCGCAACAGACAGCAAACAGTTAGAAACAGTCACGCAATTGGCTTCTTAAGAGATCGCACGCACGCACGCATGCACGTTCTCGCGATCTTCCGATCCGCGATTGCAATGATTAGGCTACGGTAAAATTAATGGGAGACAGCGGTGGTCACGTCATGAAGCAGGATTTGAACCTGCGACGCTGGCACAATGCTTCAAGTGCTTTGCACAACGACGTCTAATCCATTGTGCTACGGTAGCTCTGAATAACGTAGTGCTCGGTGTTCTATCCATTATGACAGTATTGGTGTTCTATCCATTATGACAGTCTCGTGACGCTGGCCGTAGTGTGTGTAGGCCAAAGGCCTTCCTTGTAAAAAATGATTTGTATTTCTCTGGCTGTTGCAATTGATATCAGTGGTTAATATGAGTGCCCTCAGTAAAGAGCGCAACAGACAGCAAACAGTTAGAAACAGTCACGCAATTGGCTTCTTAAGAGATCGCACGCACGCACGCACGCACGTTCTCGCGATCTTCCGATCCGCGATTGCAATGATTAGGCTACGGTAAAATTAATGGGAGACAGCGGTGGTCACGTCATGAAGGAGTATTTGAACCTGCGACGCTGGCACAATGCTTCAAGTGCTTTGCACAGCGACTTCTAATCCATTGTGCTACGGGAGCTCTGATTAACGTGGTGCTCGGTGTTCTATCCATTATGACAGTCTCGTAACGCTGGCCGTAGTGTGTGTAGGCCCAAGGCCGTCCATGTAAAAGATGATTTGTATTTCTCTGGCTGTTGCAATTGATATCAGTGGTTAATATGAGTGCCCTCAGTAAACAGCGCAACAGACAGCAAACAGTTAGAAACAGTCACGCAATTGGCTTCTTAAGAGATCGCACCCACGCACGCACGTTCTCGCGATCTTACGATCTGCGATTGCACTAATTAGGCTACGGTAAAATTAACGGGAGACCGCGGTGGTCACGTCATGAAGCAGTATTTGAACCTGCTACTCTGGCACAATGCATCAAGTGCTTTGCACAGCAACGTCTAATCCATTGTGCTACGGGAGCTCTGATTTTTTGGTGCTCGGTGTTCTATCCATTATGACAGTCTCGTAAAGCTGGCCGTAGTGTGTGTAGGCCCAAGGCCGTCCTTGTAAAAAATGATTTGTATTTCTCTGGCTGTTGCAATTGATATCAGTGGTTAATATGAGTGCCCTCAGTAAACAGCGCAACAGACAGCAAACAGTTAGAAACAGTCACGCAATTGGCTTCTTAAGAGATCGCACGCACGCACGCACGTTCTCGCGATCTTCCGATCCGCGATTGCAATGATTAGGCTACGGTAAAATTAATGGGAGACAGCGGTGGTCACGTCATGAAGCAGGATTTGAACCTGCGACGCTGGCACAATGCTTCAAGTGCTTTGCACAACGACGTCTAATCCATTGTGCTACGGTAGCTCTGAATAACGTAGTGCTCGGTGTTCTATCCATTATGACAGTATTGGTGTTCTATCCATTATGACAGTCTCGTGACGCTGGCCGTAGTGTGTGTAGGCCAAAGGCCTTCCTTGTAAAAAATGATTTGTATTTCTCTGGCTGTTGCAATTGATATCAGTGGTTAATATGAGTGCCCTCAGTAAAGAGCGCAACAGACAGCAAACAGTTAGAAACAGTCACGCAATTGGCTTCTTAAGAGATCGCACGCACGCACGCACGCACGTTCTCGCGATCTTCCGATCCGCGATTGCAATGATTAGGCTACGGTAAAATTAATGGGAGACAGCGGTGGTCACGTCATGAAGGAGGATTTGAACCTGCGACGCTGGCACAATGCTTCAAGTGCTTTGCACAGCGACTTCTAATCCATTGTGCTACGGGAGCTCTGATTAACGTGGTGCTCCGTGTTCTATCCATTATGACAGTCTCGTAACGCTGGCCGTAGTGTGTGTAGGCCCAAGGCCGTCCATGTAAAAGATGATTTGTATTTCTCTGGCTGTTGCAATTGATATCAGTGGTTAATATGAGTGCCCTCAGTAAACAGCGCAACAGACAGCAAACAGTTAGAAACAGTCACGCAATTGGCTTCTTAAGAGATCGCACGCACGCACGCACGTTCTCGCGATCTTACGATCTGCGATTGCACTAATTAGGCTAAGGTAAAATTAACGGGAGACCGCGGTGGTCACGTCATGAAGCAGTATTTGAACCTGCTACTCTGGCACAATGCATCAAGTGCTTTGCACAGCAACGTCTAATCCATTGTGCTATGGGAGCTCTGATTTTTTGGTGCTCGGTGTTCTATCCATTATGACAGTCTCGTAAAGCTGGCCGTAGTGTGTGTAGGCCCAAGGCCGTCCTTGTAAAAAATGATTTGTATTTCTCTGGCTGTTGCAATTGATATCAGTGGTTAATATGAGTGCCCTCAGTAAACAGCGCAACAGACAGCAAACAGTTAGAAACAGTCACGCAATTGGCTTCTTAAGAGATCGCACGCACGCACGTTCTCGCGATCTTCCGATCCGCGATTGCAATGATTAGGCTACGGTAAAATTAATGGGAGACAGCGGTGGTCACGTCATGAAGGAGGATTTGAACCTGCGACGCTGGCACAATGCTTCAAGTGCTTTGCACAGCGACTTCTAATCCATTGTGCTACGGGAGCTCTGATTAACGTGGTGCTCGGTGTTCTATCCATTATGACAGTCTCGTAACGCTGGCCGTAGTGTGTGTAGGCCCAAGGCCGTCCATGTAAAAGATGATTTGTATTTCTCTGGCTGTTGCAATTGATATCAGTGGTTAATATGAGTGCCCTCAGTAAACAGCGCAACAGACAGCAAACAGTTAGAAACAGTCACGCAATTGGCTTCTTAAGAGATCGCACGCACGCACGCACGTTCTCGCGATCTTCCGATCCGCGATTGCAATGATTAGGCTACGGTAAAATTAATGGGAGACCGCGGTGGTCACGTCATGAAGCAGTATTTGAACCTGCAACTCTGGCACAATGCATCAAGTGCTTTGCACAGCAACGTCTAATCCATTGTGCTACGGGAGCTCTGATTTTTTGGTGCTCGGTGTTCTATCCATTATGACAGTCTCGTAAAGCTGGCCGTAGTGTGTGTAGGCCCAAGGCCGTCCTTGTAAAAAATGATTTGTATTTCTCTGGCTGTTGCAATTGATATCAGTGGTTAATTTGAGTGCCCTCAGTAAACAGCGCAACAGACAGCAAACAGTTAGAAACAGTCACGCAATTGGCTTCTTAAGAGATCGCACGCACGCACGTTCTCGCGATCTTCCGATCCGTGATTGCAATGATTAGGCTACGGTAAAATTAATGGGAGACAGCGGTGGTCACGTCATGAAGGAGGATTTGAACCTGCGACGCTGGCACAATGCTTCAAGTGCTTTGCACAGCGACTTCTAATCCATTGTGCTACGGGAGCTCTGATTAACGTGGTGCTCGGTGTTCTATCCATTATGACAGTCTCGTAACGCTGGCCGTAGTGTGTGTAGGCCCAAGGCCGTCCATGTAAAAGATGATTTGTATTTCTCTGGCTGTTGCAATTGATATCAGTGGTTAATATGAGTGCCCTCAGTAAACAGCGCAACAGACAGCAAACAGTTAGAAACAGTCACGCAATTGGCTTCTTAAGAGATCGCACGCACGCACGCACGTTCTCGCGATCTTACGATCTGCGATTGCACTAATTAGGCTACGGTAAAATTAACGGGAGACCGCGGTGGTCACGTCATGAAGCAGTATTTGAACCTGCTACTCTGGCACAATGCATCAAGTGCTTTGCACAGCAACGTCTAATCCATTGTGCTACGGGAGCTCTGATTTTTTGGTGCTCGGTGTTCTATCCATTATGACAGTCTCGTAAAGCTGGCCGTAGTGTGTGTAGGCCCAAGGCCGTCCTTGTAAAAAATGATTTGTATTTCTCTGGCTGTTGCAATTGATATCAGTGGTTAATATGAGTGCCCTCAGTAAACAGCGCAACAGACAGCAAACAGTTAGAAACAGTCACGCAATTGGCTTCTTAAGAGATCGCACGCACGCACGTTCTCGCGATCTTCCGATCCGTGATTGCAATGATTAGGCTACGGTAAAATTAATGGGAGACAGCGGTGGTCACGTCATGAAGCAGGATTTGAACCTGCGACGCTGGCACAATGCTTCAAGTGCTTTGCACAACGACGTCTAATACATTGTGCTACGGTAGCTCTGAATAACGTAGTGCTCGGTGTTCTATCCATTATGACAGTATTGGTGTTCTATCCATTATGACAGTCTCGTGACGCTGGCCGTAGTGTGTGTAGGCCAAAGGCCTTCCTTGTAAAAAATGATTTGTATTTCTCTGGCTGTTGGAATTGATATCAGTGGTTAATATGAGTGCCCTCAGTAAAGAGCGCAACAGACAGCAAACAGTTAGAAACAGTCACGCAATTGGCTTCTTAAGAGATCGCACGCACGCACGCACGCACGTTCTCGCGATCTTCCGATCCGCGATTGCAATGATTAGGCTACCGTAAAATTAATGGGAGACAGCGGTGGTCACGTCATGAAGGAGGATTTGAACCTGCGACGCTGGCACAATGCTTCAAGTGCTTTGCACAGCAACTTCTAATCCATTGTGCTACGGGAGCTCTGATTAACGTGGTGCTCGGTGTTCTATCCATTATGACAGTCTCGTAACGCTGGCCGTAGTGTGTGTAGGCCCAAGGCCGTCCATGTAAAAGATGATTTGTATTTCTCTGGCTGTTGCAATTGATATCAGTGGTTAATATGAGTGCCCTCAGTAAACAGCGCAACAGACAGCAAACAGTTAGAAACAGTCACGCAATTGGCTTCTTAAGAGATCGCACGCACGCACGCACGTTCTCGCGATCTTACGATCTGCGATTGCACTAATTAGGCTACGGTAAAATTAACGGGAGACCGCGGTGGTCACGTCATGAAGCAGTATTTGAACCTGCTACTCTGGCACAATGCATCAAGTGCTTTGCACAGCAACGTCTAATCCATTGTGCTATGGGAGCTCTGATTTTTTGGTGCTCGGTGTTCTATCCATTATGACAGTCTCGTAAAGCTGGCCGTAGTGTGTGTAGGCCCAAGGCCGTCCTTGTAAAAAATGATTTGTATTTCTCTGGCTGTTGCAATTGATATCAGTGGTTAATATGAGTGCCCTCAGTAAACAGCGCAACAGACAGCAAACAGTTAGAAACAGTCACGCAATTGGCTTCTTAAGAGATCGCACGCACGCACGCACGTTCTCGCGATCTTCCGATCCGCGATTGCAATGATTAGGCTACGGTAAAATTAATGGGAGACAGCGGTGGTCACGTCATGAAGCAGGATTTGAACCTGCGACGCTGGCACAATGCTTCAAGTGCTTTGCACAACGACGTCTAATCCATTGTGCTACGGTAGCTCTGAATAACGTAGTGCTCGGTGTTCTATCCATTATGACAGTATTGGTGTTCTATCCATTATGACAGTCTCGTGACGCTGGCCGTAGTGTGTGTAGGCCAAAGGCCTTCCTTGTAAAAAATGATTTGTATTTCTCTGGCTGTTGCAATTGATATCAGTGGTTAATATGAGTGCCCTCAGTAAAGAGCGCAACAGACAGCAAACAGTTAGAAACAGTCACGCAATTGGCTTCTTAAGAGATCGCACGCACGCACGCACGCACGTTCTCGCGATCTTCCGATCCGCGATTGCAATGATTAGGCTACGGTAAAATTAATGGGAGACAGCGGTGGTCACGTCATGAAGGAGGATTTGAACCTGCGACGCTGGCACAATGCTTCAAGTGCTTTGCACAGCGACTTCTAATCCATTGTGCTACGGGAGCTCTGATTAACGTGGTGCTCCGTGTTCTATCCATTATGACAGTCTCGTAACGCTGGCCGTAGTGTGTGTAGGCCCAAGGCCGTCCATGTAAAAGATGATTTGTATTTCTCTGGCTGTTGCAATTGATATCAGTGGTTAATATGAGTGCCCTCAGTAAACAGCGCAACAGACAGCAAACAGTTAGAAACAGTCACGCAATTGGCTTCTTAAGAGATCGCACGCACGCACGCACGTTCTCGCGATCTTACGATCTGCGATTGCACTAATTAGGCTAAGGTAAAATTAACGGGAGACCGCGGTGGTCACGTCATGAAGCAGTATTTGAACCTGCTACTCTGGCACAATGCATCAAGTGCTTTGCACAGCAACGTCTAATCCATTGTGCTATGGGAGCTCTGATTTTTTGGTGCTCGGTGTTCTATCCATTATGACAGTCTCGTAAAGCTGGCCGTAGTGTGTGTAGGCCCAAGGCCGTCCTTATAAAAAAGGATTTGTATTTCTCTGGCTGTTGCAATTGATATCAGTGGTTAATATGAGTGCCCTCAGTAAACAGCGCAACAGACAGCAAACAGTTAGAAACAGTCACGCAATTGGCTTCTTAAGAGATCGCACGCACGCA
Organism: Alosa sapidissima; assembly: GCF_018492685.1. NCBI lineage: Eukaryota > Metazoa > Chordata > Actinopteri > Clupeiformes > Clupeidae > Alosa > Alosa sapidissima. The sequence continues at coordinate 1,044,793 of NC_055964.1, forward strand.
CGTTCTCGCGATCTTCCGATCCGCGATTGCAATGATTAGGCTACGGTAAAATTAATGGGAGACAGCGGTGGTCACGTCATGAAGGAGGATTTGAACCTGCGACGCTGGCACAATGCTTCAAGTGCTTTGCACAGCGACTTCTAATCCATTGTGCTACGGGAGCTCTGATTAACGTGGTGCTCGGTGTTCTATCCATTATGACAGTCTCGTAACGCTGGCCGTAGTGTGTGTAGGCCCAAGGCCGTCCATGTAAAAGATGATTTGTATTTCTCTGGCTGTTGCAATTGATATCAGTGGTTAATATGAGTGCCCTCAGTAAACAGCGCAACAGACAGCAAACAGTTAGAAACAGTCACGCAATTGGCTTCTTAAGAGATCGCACGCACGCACGCACGTTCTCGCGATCTTCCGATCCGCGATTGCAATGATTAGGCTAAGGTAAAATTAATGGGAGACCGCGGTGGTCACGTCATGAAGCAGTATTTGAACCTGCAACTCTGGCACAATGCATCAAGTGCTTTGCACAGCAACGTCTAATCCATTGTGCTACGGGAGCTCTGATTTTTTGGTGCTCGGTGTTCTATCCATTATGACAGTCTCGTAAAGCTGGCCGTAGTGTGTGTAGGCCCAAGGCCGTCCTTGTAAAAAATGATTTGTATTTCTCTGGCTGTTGCAATTGATATCAGTGGTTAATATGAGTGCCCTCAGTAAACAGCGCAACAGACAGCAAACAGTTAGAAACAGTCACGCAATTGGCTTCTTAAGAGATCGCACGCACGCACGTTCTCGCGATCTTCCGATCCGTGATTGCAATGATTAGGCTACGGTAAAATTAATGGGAGACAGCGGTGGTCACGTCATGAAGGAGGATTTGAACCTGCGACGCTGGCACAATGCTTCAAGTGCTTTGCACAGCGACTTCTAATCCATTGTGCTACGGGAGCTCTGATTAACGTGGTGCTCGGTGTTCTATCCATTATGACAGTCTCGTAACGCTGGCCGTAGTGTGTGTAGGCCCAAGGCCGTCCATGTAAAAGATGATTTGTATTTCTCTGGCTGTTGCAATTGATATCAGTGGTTAATATGAGTGCCCTCAGTAAACAGCGCAACAGACAGCAAACAGTTAGAAACAGTCACGCAATTGGCTTCTTAAGAGATCGCACGCACGCACGCACGTTCTCGCGATCTTACGATCTGCGATTGCACTAATTAGGCTACGGTAAAATTAACGGGAGACCGCGGTGGTCACGTCATGAAGCAGTATTTGAACCTGCTACTCTGGCACAATGCATCAAGTGCTTTGCACAGCAACGTCTAATCCATTGTGCTACGGGAGCTCTGATTTTTTGGTGCTCGGTGTTCTATCCATTATGACAGTCTCGTAAAGCTGGCCGTAGTGTGTGTAGGCCCAAGGCCGTCCTTGTAAAAAATGATTTGTATTTCTCTGGCTGTTGCAATTGATATCAGTGGTTAATATGAGTGCCCTCAGTAAACAGCGCAACAGACAGCAAACAGTTAGAAACAGTCACGCAATTGGCTTCTTAAGAGATCGCACGCACGCACGCACGTTCTCGCGATCTTCCGATCCGCGATTGCAATGATTAGGCTACGGTAAAATTAATGGGAGACAGCGGTGGTCACGTCATGAAGCAGGATTTGAACCTGCGACGCTGGCACAATGCTTCAAGTGCTTTGCACAACGACGTCTAATACATTGTGCTACGGTAGCTCTGAATAACGTAGTGCTCGGTGTTCTATCCATTATGACAGTATTGGTGTTCTATCCATTATGACAGTCTCGTGACGCTGGCCGTAGTGTGTGTAGGCCAAAGGCCTTCCTTGTAAAAAATGATTTGTATTTCTCTGGCTGTTGGAATTGATATCAGTGGTTAATATGAGTGCCCTCAGTAAAGAGCGCAACAGACAGCAAACAGTTAGAAACAGTCACGCAATTGGCTTCTTAAGAGATCGCACGCACGCACGCACGCACGTTCTCGCGATCTTCCGATCCGCGATTGCAATGATTAGGCTACCGTAAAATTAATGGGAGACAGCGGTGGTCACGTCATGAAGGAGGATTTGAACCTGCGACGCTGGCACAATGCTTCAAGTGCTTTGCACAGCAACTTCTAATCCATTGTGCTACCGGAGCTCTGATTAACGTGGTGCTCGGTGTTCTATCCATTATGACAGTCTCGTAACGCTGGCCGTAGTGTGTGTAGGCCCAAGGCCGTCCATGTAAAAGATGATTTGTATTTCTCTGGCTGTTGCAATTGATATCAGTGGTTAATATGAGTGCCCTCAGTAAACAGCGCAACAGACAGCAAACAGTTAGAAACAGTCACGCAATTGGCTTCTTAAGAGATCGCACGCACGCACGCACGTTCTCGCGATCTTACGATCTGCGATTGCACTAATTAGGCTACGGTAAAATTAACGGGAGACCGCGGTGGTCACGTCATGAAGCAGTATTTGAACCTGCTACTCTGGCACAATGCATCAAGTGCTTTGCACAGCAACGTCTAATCCATTGTGCTATGGGAGCTCTGATTTTTTGGTGCTCGGTGTTCTATCCATTATGACAGTCTCGTAAAGCTGGCCGTAGTGTGTGTAGGCCCAAGGCCGTCCTTGTAAAAAATGATTTGTATTTCTCTGGCTGTTGCAATTGATATCAGTGGTTAATATGAGTGCCCTCAGTAAACAGCGCAACAGACAGCAAACAGTTAGAAACAGTCACGCAATTGGCTTCTTAAGAGATCGCACGCACGCACGCACGTTCTCGCGATCTTCCGATCCGCGATTGCAATGATTAGGCTACGGTAAAATTAATGGGAGACAGCGGTGGTCACGTCATGAAGCAGGATTTGAACCTGCGACGCTGGCACAATGCTTCAAGTGCTTTGCACAACGACGTCTAATCCATTGTGCTACGGTAGCTCTGAATAACGTAGTGCTCGGTGTTCTATCCATTATGACAGTATTGGTGTTCTATCCATTATGACAGTCTCGTGACGCTGGCCGTAGTGTGTGTAGGCCAAAGGCCTTCCTTGTAAAAAATGATTTGTATTTCTCTGGCTGTTGCAATTGATATCAGTGGTTAATATGAGTGCCCTCAGTAAAGAGCGCAACAGACAGCAAACAGTTAGAAACAGTCACGCAATTGGCTTCTTAAGAGATCGCACGCACGCACGCACGCACGTTCTCGCGATCTTCCGATCCGCGATTGCAATGATTAGGCTACGGTAAAATTAATGGGAGACAGCGGTGGTCACGTCATGAAGGAGGATTTGAACCTGCGACGCTGGCACAATGCTTCAAGTGCTTTGCACAGCGACTTCTAATCCATTGTGCTACGGGAGCTCTGATTAACGTGGTGCTCCGTGTTCTATCCATTATGACAGTCTCGTAACGCTGGCCGTAGTGTGTGTAGGCCCAAGGCCGTCCATGTAAAAGATGATTTGTATTTCTCTGGCTGTTGCAATTGATATCAGTGGTTAATATGAGTGCCCTCAGTAAACAGCGCAACAGACAGCAAACAGTTAGAAACAGTCACGCAATTGGCTTCTTAAGAGATCGCACGCACGCACGCACGTTCTCGCGATCTTACGATCTGCGATTGCACTAATTAGGCTAAGGTAAAATTAACGGGAGACCGCGGTGGTCACGTCATGAAGCAGTATTTGAACCTGCTACTCTGGCACAATGCATCAAGTGCTTTGCACAGCAACGTCTAATCCATTGTGCTATGGGAGCTCTGATTTTTTGGTGCTCGGTGTTCTATCCATTATGACAGTCTCGTAAAGCTGGCCGTAGTGTGTGTAGGCCCAAGGCCGTCCTTATAAAAAAGGATTTGTATTTCTCTGGCTGTTGCAATTGATATCAGTGGTTAATATGAGTGCCCTCAGTAAACAGCGCAACAGACAGCAAACAGTTAGAAACAGTCACGCAATTGGCTTCTTAAGAGATCGCACGCACGCACGTTCTCGCGATCTTCCGATCCGCGATTGCAATGATTAGGCTACGGTAAAATTAATGGGAGACAGCGGTGGTCACGTCATGAAGGAGGATTTGAACCTGCGACGCTGGCACAATGCTTCAAGTGCTTTGCACAGCGACTTCTAATCCATTGTGCTACGGGAGCTCTGATTAACGTGGTGCTCGGTGTTCTATCCATTATGACAGTCTCGTAACGCTGGCCGTAGTGTGTGTAGGCCCAAGGCCGTCCATGTAAAAGATGATTTGTATTTCTCTGGCTGTTGCAATTGATATCAGTGGTTAATATGAGTGCCCTCAGTAAACAGCGCAACAGACAGCAAACAGTTAGAAACAGTCACGCAATTGGCTTCTTAAGAGATCGCACGCACGCACGCACGTTCTCGCGATCTTCCGATCCGCGATTGCAATGATTAGGCTAAGGTAAAATTAATGGGAGACCGCGGTGGTCACGTCATGAAGCAGTATTTGAACCTGCAACTCTGGCACAATGCATCAAGTGCTTTGCACAGCAACGTCTAATCCATTGTGCTACGGGAGCTCTGATTTTTTGGTGCTCGGTGTTCTATCCATTATGACAGTCTCGTAAAGCTGGCCGTAGTGTGTGTAGGCCCAAGGCCGTCCTTGTAAAAAATGATTTGTATTTCTCTGGCTGTTGCAATTGATATCAGTGGTTAATATGAGTGCCCTCAGTAAACAGCGCAACAGACAGCAAACAGTTAGAAACAGTCACGCAATTGGCTTCTTAAGAGATCGCACGCACGCACGTTCTCGCGATCTTCCGATCCGTGATTGCAATGATTAGGCTACGGTAAAATTAATGGGAGACAGCGGTGGTCACGTCATGAAGGAGGATTTGAACCTGCGACGCTGGCACAATGCTTCAAGTGCTTTGCACAGCGACTTCTAATCCATTGTGCTACGGGAGCTCTGATTAACGTGGTGCTCGGTGTTCTATCCATTATGACAGTCTCGTAACGCTGGCCGTAGTGTGTGTAGGCCCAAGGCCGTCCATGTAAAAGATGATTTGTATTTCTCTGGCTGTTGCAATTGATATCAGTGGTTAATATGAGTGCCCTCAGTAAACAGCGCAACAGACAGCAAACAGTTAGAAACAGTCACGCAATTGGCTTCTTAAGAGATCGCACGCACGCACGCACGTTCTCGCGATCTTACGATCTGCGATTGCACTAATTAGGCTACGGTAAAATTAACGGGAGACCGCGGTGGTCACGTCATGAAGCAGTATTTGAACCTGCTACTCTGGCACAATGCATCAAGTGCTTTGCACAGCAACGTCTAATCCATTGTGCTACGGGAGCTCTGATTTTTTGGTGCTCGGTGTTCTATCCATTATGACAGTCTCGTAAAGCTGGCCGTAGTGTGTGTAGGCCCAAGGCCGTCCTTGTAAAAAATGATTTGTATTTCTCTGGCTGTTGCAATTGATATCAGTGGTTAATATGAGTGCCCTCAGTAAACAGCGCAACAGACAGCAAACAGTTAGAAACAGTCACGCAATTGGCTTCTTAAGAGATCGCACGCACGCACGCACGTTCTCGCGATCTTCCGATCCGCGATTGCAATGATTAGGCTACGGTAAAATTAATGGGAGACAGCGGTGGTCACGTCATGAAGCAGGATTTGAACCTGCGACGCTGGCACAATGCTTCAAGTGCTTTGCACAACGACGTCTAATACATTGTGCTACGGTAGCTCTGAATAACGTAGTGCTCGGTGTTCTATCCATTATGACAGTATTGGTGTTCTATCCATTATGACAGTCTCGTGACGCTGGCCGTAGTGTGTGTAGGCCAAAGGCCTTCCTTGTAAAAAATGATTTGTATTTCTCTGGCTGTTGGAATTGATATCAGTGGTTAATATGAGTGCCCTCAGTAAAGAGCGCAACAGACAGCAAACAGTTAGAAACAGTCACGCAATTGGCTTCTTAAGAGATCGCACGCACGCACGCACGCACGTTCTCGCGATCTTCCGATCCGCGATTGCAATGATTAGGCTACCGTAAAATTAATGGGAGACAGCGGTGGTCACGTCATGAAGGAGGATTTGAACCTGCGACGCTGGCACAATGCTTCAAGTGCTTTGCACAGCAACTTCTAATCCATTGTGCTACCGGAGCTCTGATTAACGTGGTGCTCGGTGTTCTATCCATTATGACAGTCTCGTAACGCTGGCCGTAGTGTGTGTAGGCCCAAGGCCGTCCATGTAAAAGATGATTTGTATTTCTCTGGCTGTTGCAATTGATATCAGTGGTTAATATGAGTGCCCTCAGTAAACAGCGCAACAGACAGCAAACAGTTAGAAACAGTCACGCAATTGGCTTCTTAAGAGATCGCACGCACGCACGCACGTTCTCGCGATCTTCCGATCCGCGATTGCAATGATTAGGCTACGGTAAAATTAATGGGAGACCGCGGTGGTCACGTCATGAAGCAGTATTTGAACCTGCAACTCTGGCACAATGCATCAAGTGCTTTGCACAGCAACGTCTAATCCATTGTGCTACGGGAGCTCTGATTTTTTGGTGCTCGGTGTTCTATCCATTATGACAGTCTCGTAAAGCTGGCCGTAGTGTGTGTAGGCCCAAGGCCGTCCTTGTAAAAAATGATTTGTATTTCTCTGGCTGTTGCAATTGATATCAGTGGTTAATATGAGTGCCCTCAGTAAACAGCGCAACAGACAGCAAACAGTTAGAAACAGTCACGCAATTGGCTTCTTAAGAGATCGCACGCACGCACGCACGCACGTTCTCGCGATCTTCCGATCCGCGATTGCAATGATTAGGCTACGGTAAAATTAATGGGAGACAGCGGTGGTCACGTCATGAAGCAGGATTTGAACCTGCGACGCTGGCACAATGCTTCAAGTGCTTTGCACAACGACGTCTAATACATTGTGCTACGGTAGCTCTGAATAACGTAGTGCTCGGTGTTCTATCCATTATGACAGTATTGGTGTTCTATCCATTATGACAGTCTCGTGACGCTGGCCGTAGTGTGTGTAGGCCCAAGGCCGTCCATGTAAAAGATGATTTGTATTTCTCTGGCTGTTGCAATTGATATCAGTGGTTAATATGAGTGCCCTCAGTAAACAGCGCAACAGACAGCAAACAGTTAGAAACAGTCACGCAATTGGCTTCTTAAGAGATCGCACGCACGCACGCACGTTCTCGCGATCTTACGATCTGCGATTGCACTAATTAGGCTACGGTAAAATTAACGGGAGACCGCGGTGGTCACGTCATGAAGCAGTATTTGAACCTGCTACTCTGGCACAATGCATCAAGTGCTTTGCACAGCAACGTCTAATCCATTGTGCTATGGGAGCTCTGATTTTTTGGTGCTCGGTGTTCTATCCATTATGACAGTCTCGTAAAGCTGGCCGTAGTGTGTGTAGGCCCAAGGCCGTCCTTGTAAAAAATGATTTGTATTTCTCTGGCTGTTGCAATTGATATCAGTGGTTAATATGAGTGCCCTCAGTAAACAGCGCAACAGACAGCAAACAGTTAGAAACAGTCACGCAATTGGCTTCTTAAGAGATCGCACGCACGCACGTTCTCGCGATCTTCCAATCCGTGATTGCAATGATTAGGCTACGGTAAAATTAATGGGAGACAGCGGTGGTCACGTCATGAAGGAGGATTTGAACCTGCGACGCTGGCACAATGCTTCAGGTGCTTTGCACAGCGACGTCTAATCCATTGTGCTACGGGAGCTCTGATTAACGTGGTGCTCGGTGTTCTATCCATTATGACAGTCTCATAACGCTGGCCGTAGTGTGTGTAGGCCCAAGGCCGTCCTTGTAAAAAAAATATTTGTATTTCTCTGGCTGTTGCAATTGATATCAGTGGTTAATATGAGTGCCCTCAGTAAACAGCACAACAGACAGCAAACAGTTAGAAACAGTCACGCAATTGGCTTCTTAAGAGATCGCACGCACGCACGCACGCACGCACGCACGTTCTCGCGATCTTCCGATCCGCGATTGCAATGATTAGGCTACGGTAAAATTAATGGGAGACAGCGGTGGTCACGTCATGAAGGAGGATTTGAACCTGCGACGCTGGCACAATGCTTCAAGTGCTTTGCACAGCGACTTCTAATCCATTGTGCTACGGGAGCTCTGATTAACGTGGTGCTCGGTGTTCTATCCATTATGACAGTCTCGTAACGCTGGCCGTAGTGTGTGTAGGCCCAAGGCCGTCCATGTAAAAGATGATTTGTATTTCTCTGGCTGTTGCAATTGATATCAGTGGTTAATATGAGTGCCCTCAGTAAACAGCGCAACAGACAGCAAACAGTTAGAAACAGTCACGCAATTGGCTTCTTAAGAGATCGCACGCACGCACGCACGCACGTTCTCGCGATCTTACGATCTGCGATTGCACTAATTAGGCTACGGTAAAATTAACGGGAGACCGCGGTGGTCACGTCATGAAGCAGTATTTGAACCTGCTACTCTGGCACAATGCATCAAGTGCTTTGCACAGCAACGTCTAATCCATTGTGCTATGGGAGCTCTGATTTTTTGGTGCTCGGTGTTCTATCCATTATGACAGTCTCGTAAAGCTGGCCGTAGTGTGTGTAGGCCCAAGGCCGTCCTTGTAAAAAATGATTTGTATTTCTCTGGCTGTTGCAATTGATATCAGTGGTTAATATGAGTGCCCTCAGTAAACAGCGCAACAGACAGCAAACAGTTAGAAACAGTCACGCAATTGGCTTCTTAAGAGATCGCACGCACGCACGCACGTTCTCGCGATCTTCCGATCCGCGATTGCAATGATTAGGCTACGGTAAAATTAATGGGAGACCGCGGTGGTCACGTCATGAAGCAGTATTTGAACCTGCAACTCTGGCACAATGCATCAAGTGCTTTGCACAGCAACGTCTAATCCATTGTGCTACGGGAGCTCTGATTTTTTGGTGCTCGGTGTTCTATCCATTATGACAGTCTCGTAAAGCTGGCCGTAGTGTGTGTAGGCCCAAGGCCGTCCTTGTAAAAAATGATTTGTATTTCTCTGGCTGTTGCAATTGATATCAGTGGTTAATATGAGTGCCCTCAGTAAACAGCGCAACAGACAGCAAACAGTTAGAAACAGTCACGCAATTGGCTTCTTAAGAGATCGCACGCACGCACGCACGCACGTTCTCGCGATCTTCCGATCCGCGATTGCAATGATTAGGCTACGGTAAAATTAATGGGAGACAGCGGTGGTCACGTCATGAAGCAGGATTTGAACCTGCGACGCTGGCACAATGCTTCAAGTGCTTTGCACAACGACGTCTAATACATTGTGCTACGGTAGCTCTGAATAACGTAGTGCTCGGTGTTCTATCCATTATGACAGTATTGGTGTTCTATCCATTATGACAGTCTCGTGACGCTGGCCGTAGTGTGTGTAGGCCCAAGGCCGTCCATGTAAAAGATGATTTGTATTTCTCTGGCTGTTGCAATTGATATCAGTGGTTAATATGAGTGCCCTCAGTAAACAGCGCAACAGACAGCAAACAGTTAGAAACAGTCACGCAATTGGCTTCTTAAGAGATCGCACGCACGCACGCACGTTCTCGCGATCTTACGATCTGCGATTGCACTAATTAGGCTACGGTAAAATTAACGGGAGACCGCGGTGGTCACGTCATGAAGCAGTATTTGAACCTGCTACTCTGGCACAATGCATCAAGTGCTTTGCACAGCAACGTCTAATCCATTGTGCTATGGGAGCTCTGATTTTTTGGTGCTCGGTGTTCTATCCATTATGACAGTCTCGTAAAGCTGGCCGTAGTGTGTGTAGGCCCAAGGCCGTCCTTGTAAAAAATGATTTGTATTTCTCTGGCTGTTGCAATTGATATCAGTGGTTAATATGAGTGCCCTCAGTAAACAGCGCAACAGACAGCAAACAGTTAGAAACAGTCACGCAATTGGCTTCTTAAGAGATCGCACGCACGCACGTTCTCGCGATCTTCCAATCCGTGATTGCAATGATTAGGCTACGGTAAAATTAATGGGAGACAGCGGTGGTCACGTCATGAAGGAGGATTTGAACCTGCGACGCTGGCACAATGCTTCAGGTGCTTTGCACAGCGACGTCTAATCCATTGTGCTACGGGAGCTCTGATTAACGTGGTGCTCGGTGTTCTATCCATTATGACAGTCTCATAACGCTGGCCGTAGTGTGTGTAGGCCCAAGGCCGTCCTTGTAAAAAAAATATTTGTATTTCTCTGGCTGTTGCAATTGATATCAGTGGTTAATATGAGTGCCCTCAGTAAACAGCACAACAGACAGCAAACAGTTAGAAACAGTCACGCAATTGGCTTCTTAAGAGATCGCACGCACGCACGCACGCACGCACGCACGTTCTCGCGATCTTCCGATCCGCGATTGCAATGATTAGGCTACGGTAAAATTAATGGGAGACAGCGGTGGTCACGTCATGAAGGAGGATTTGAACCTGCGACGCTGGCACAATGCTTCAAGTGCTTTGCACAGCGACTTCTAATCCATTGTGCTACGGGAGCTCTGATTAACGTGGTGCTCCGTGTTCTATCCATTATGACAGTCTCGTAACGCTGGCCGTAGTGTGTGTAGGCCCAAGGCCGTCCATGTAAAAGATGATTTGTATTTCTCTGGCTGTTGCAATTGATATCAGTGGTTAATATGAGTGCCCTCAGTAAACAGCGCAACAGACAGCAAACAGTTAGAAACAGTCACGCAATTGGCTTCTTAAGAGATCGCACGCACGCACGCACGTTCTCGCGATCTTCCGATCCGCGATTGCAATGATTAGGCTACGGTAAAATTAATGGGAGACCGCGGTGGTCACGTCATGAAGCAGTATTTGAACCTGCAACTCTGGCACAATGCATCAAGTGCTTTGCACAGCAACGTCTAATCCATTGTGCTACGGGAGCTCTGATTTTTTGGTGCTCGGTGTTCTATCCATTATGACAGTCTCGTAAAGCTGGCCGTAGTGTGTGTAGGCCCAAGGCCGTCCTTGTAAAAAATGATTTGTATTTCTCTGGCTGTTGCAATTGATATCAGTGGTTAATATGAGTGCCCTCAGTAAACAGCGCAACAGACAGCAAACAGTTAGAAACAGTCACGCAATTGGCTTCTTAAGAGATCGCACGCACGCACGCACGCACGTTCTCGCGATCTTCCGATCCGCGATTGCAATGATTAGGCTACGGTAAAATTAATGGGAGACAGCGGTGGTCACGTCATGAAGCAGGATTTGAACCTGCGACGCTGGCACAATGCTTCAAGTGCTTTGCACAACGACGTCTAATACATTGTGCTACGGTAGCTCTGAATAACGTAGTGCTCGGTGTTCTATCCATTATGACAGTATTGGTGTTCTATCCATTATGACAGTCTCGTGACGCTGGCCGTAGTGTGTGTAGGCCCAAGGCCGTCCATGTAAAAGATGATTTGTATTTCTCTGGCTGTTGCAATTGATATCAGTGGTTAATATGAGTGCCCTCAGTAAACAGCGCAACAGACAGCAAACAGTTAGAAACAGTCACGCAATTGGCTTCTTAAGAGATCGCACGCACGCACGCACGTTCTCGCGATCTTACGATCTGCGATTGCACTAATTAGGCTACGGTAAAATTAACGGGAGACCGCGGTGGTCACGTCATGAAGCAGTATTTGAACCTGCTACTCTGGCACAATGCATCAAGTGCTTTGCACAGCAACGTCTAATCCATTGTGCTATGGGAGCTCTGATTTTTTGGTGCTCGGTGTTCTATCCATTATGACAGTCTCGTAAAGCTGGCCGTAGTGTGTGTAGGCCCAAGGCCGTCCTTGTAAAAAATGATTTGTATTTCTCTGGCTGTTGCAATTGATATCAGTGGTTAATATGAGTGCCCTCAGTAAACAGCGCAACAGACAGCAAACAGTTAGAAACAGTCACGCAATTGGCTTCTTAAGAGATCGCACGCACGCACGTTCTCGCGATCTTCCAATCCGTGATTGCAATGATTAGGCTACGGTAAAATTAATGGGAGACAGCGGTGGTCACGTCATGAAGGAGGATTTGAACCTGCGACGCTGGCACAATGCTTCAGGTGCTTTGCACAGCGACGTCTAATCCATTGTGCTACGGGAGCTCTGATTAAAGTGGTGCTCGGTGTTCTATCCATTATGACAGTCTCATAACGCTGGCCGTAGTGTGTGTAGGCCCAAGGCCGTCCTTGTAAAAAAAATATTTGTATTTCTCTGGCTGTTGCAATTGATATCAGTGGTTAATATGAGTGCCCTCAGTAAACAGCACAACAGACAGCAAACAGTTAGAAACAGTCACGCAATTGGCTTCTTAAGAGATCGCACGCACGCACGCACGCACGCACGCACGTTCTCGCGATCTTCCGATCCGCGATTGCAATGATTAGGCTACGGTAAAATTAATGGGAGACAGCGGTGGTCACGTCATGAAGGAGGATTTGAACCTGCGACGCTGGCACAATGCTTCAAGTGCTTTGCACAGCGACTTCTAATCCATTGTGCTACGGGAGCTCTGATTAACGTGGTGCTCGGTGTTCTATCCATTATGACAGTCTCGTAACGCTGGCCGTAGTGTGTGTAGGCCCAAGGCCGTCCATGTAAAAGATGATTTGTATTTCTCTGGCTGTTGCAATTGATATCAGTGGTTAATATGAGTGCCCTCAGTAAACAGCGCAACAGACAGCAAACAGTTAGAAACAGTCACGCAATTGGCTTCTTAAGAGATCGCACGCACGCACGCACGTTCTCGCGATCTTCCGATCCGCGATTGCAATGATTAGGCTAGTGGTCACGTCATGAAGCAGTATTTGAACCTGCAACTCTGGCACAATGCATCAAGTGCTTTGCACAGCAACGTCTAATCCATTGTGCTAGGGAGCTCTGATTTTTTGGTGCTCGGTGTTCTATCCATTATGACAGTCTCGTAAAGCTGGCCGTAGTGTGTGTAGGCCCAAGGCCGTCCTTGTAAAAAATGATTTGTATTTCTCTGGCTGTTGCAATTGATATCAGTGGTTAATATGAGTGCCCTCAGTAAAGAGCGCAACAGACAGCAAACAGTTAGAAACAGTCACGCAATTGGCTTCTTAAGAGATCGCACGCACGCACGCACGCACGTTCTCGCGATCTTCCGATCCGCGATTGCAATGATTAGGCTACGGTAAAATTGATGGGAGACAGCGGTGGTCACGTCATGAAGGAGGATTTGAACCTGCGACGCTGGCACAATGCTTCAAGTGCTTTGCACAGCGACTTCTAATCCATTGTGCTACGGGAGCTCTGATTAACGTGGTGCTCGGTGTTCTATCCATTATGACAGTCTCGTAACGCTGGCCGTAGTGTGTGTAGGCCCAAGGCCGTCCATGTAAAAGATGATTTGTATTTCTCTGGCTGTTGCAATTGATATCAGTGGTTAATATGAGTGCCCTCAGTAAACAGCGCAACAGACAGCAAACAGTTAGAAACAGTCACGCAATTGGCTTCTTAAGAGATCGCACGCACGCACGCACGTTCTCGCGATCTTCCGATCCGCGATTGCAATGATTAGGCTACGGTAAAATTAATGGGGGACCGCGGTGGTCACGTCATGAAGCAGTATTTGAACCTGCAACTCTGGCACAATGCATCAAGTACTTTGCACAGCAACGTCTAATCCATTGTGCTACGGGAGCTCTGATTTTTTGGTGCTCGGTGTTCTATCCATTATGACAGTCTCGTAAAGCTGGCCGTAGTGTGTGTAGGCCCAAGGCCGTCCTTGTAAAAAATGATTTGTATTTCTCTGGCTGTTGCAATTGATATCAGTGGTTAATATGAGTGCCCTCAGTAAACAGCGCAACAGACAGCAAACAGTTAGAAACAGTCACGCAATTGGCTTCTTAAGAGATCGCACGCACGCACGCATGCACGTTCTCGCGATCTTCCGATCCGCGATTGCAATGATTAGGCTACGGTAAAATTAATGGGAGACAGCGGTGGTCACGTCATGAAGCAGGTTTTGAACCTGCGACGCTGGCACAATGCTTCAAGTGCTTTGCACAACGACGTCTAATCCATTGTGCTACGGTAGCTCTGAATAACGTAGTGCTCGGTGTTCTATCCATTATGACAGTATTGGTGTTCTATCCATTATGACAGTCTCGTGACGCTGGCCGTAGTGTGTGTAGGCCAAAGGCCTTCCTTGTAAAAAATGATTTGTATTTCTCTGGCTGTTGCAATTGATATCAGTGGTTAATATGAGTGCCCTCAGTAAACAGCGCAACAGACAGCAAACAGTTAGAAACAGTCACGCAATTGGCTTCTTAAGAGATCGCACGCACGCACGCACGCACGTTCTCGCGATCTTCCGATCCGCGATTGCAATGATTAGGCTACGGTAAAATTAACGGGAGACCGCGGTGGTCACGTCATGAAGCAGTATTTGAACCTGCAACTCTGGCACAATGCATCAAGTGCTTTGCACAGCAACGTCTAATCCATTGTGCTACGGGAGCTCTGATTTTTTGGTGCTCGGTGTTCTATCCATTATGACAGTCTCGTAAAGCTGGCCGTAGTGTGTGTAGGCCCAAGGCCGTCCTTGTAAAAAATGATTTGTATTTCTCTGGCTGTTGCAATTGATATCAGTGGTTAATATGAGTGCCCTCAGTAAACAGCGCAACAGACAGCAAACAGTTAGAAACAGTCACGCAATTGGCTTCTTAAGAGATCGCACGCACGCACGCATGCACGTTCTCGCGATCTTCCGATCCGCGATTGCAATGATTAGGCTACGGTAAAATTAATGGGAGACAGCGGTGGTCACGTCATGAAGCAGGATTTGAACCTGCGACGCTGGCACAATGCTTCAAGTGCTTTGCACAACGACGTCTAATCCATTGTGCTACGGTAGCTCTGAATAACGTAGTGCTCGGTGTTCTATCCATTATGACAGTATTGGTGTTCTATCCATTATGACAGTCTCGTGACGCTGGCCGTAGTGTGTGTAGGCCAAAGGCCTTCCTTGTAAAAAATGATTTGTATTTCTCTGGCTGTTGCAATTGATATCAGTGGTTAATATGAGTGCCCTCAGTAAAGAGCGCAACAGACAGCAAACAGTTAGAAACAGTCACGCAATTGGCTTCTTAAGAGATCGCACGCACGCACGCACGCACGTTCTCGCGATCTTCCGATCCGCGATTGCAATGATTAGGCTACGGTAAAATTAATGGGAGACAGCGGTGGTCACGTCATGAAGGAGTATTTGAACCTGCGACGCTGGCACAATGCTTCAAGTGCTTTGCACAGCGACTTCTAATCCATTGTGCTACGGGAGCTCTGATTAACGTGGTGCTCGGTGTTCTATCCATTATGACAGTCTCGTAACGCTGGCCGTAGTGTGTGTAGGCCCAAGGCCGTCCATGTAAAAGATGATTTGTATTTCTCTGGCTGTTGCAATTGATATCAGTGGTTAATATGAGTGCCCTCAGTAAACAGCGCAACAGACAGCAAACAGTTAGAAACAGTCACGCAATTGGCTTCTTAAGAGATCGCACCCACGCACGCACGTTCTCGCGATCTTACGATCTGCGATTGCACTAATTAGGCTACGGTAAAATTAACGGGAGACCGCGGTGGTCACGTCATGAAGCAGTATTTGAACCTGCTACTCTGGCACAATGCATCAAGTGCTTTGCACAGCAACGTCTAATCCATTGTGCTACGGGAGCTCTGATTTTTTGGTGCTCGGTGTTCTATCCATTATGACAGTCTCGTAAAGCTGGCCGTAGTGTGTGTAGGCCCAAGGCCGTCCTTGTAAAAAATGATTTGTATTTCTCTGGCTGTTGCAATTGATATCAGTGGTTAATATGAGTGCCCTCAGTAAACAGCGCAACAGACAGCAAACAGTTAGAAACAGTCACGCAATTGGCTTCTTAAGAGATCGCACGCACGCACGCACGCACGTTCTCGCGATCTTCCGATCCGCGATTGCAATGATTAGGCTACGGTAAAATTAATGGGAGACAGCGGTGGTCACGTCATGAAGCAGGATTTGAACCTGCGACGCTGGCACAATGCTTCAAGTGCTTTGCACAACGACGTCTAATCCATTGTGCTACGGTAGCTCTGAATAACGTAGTGCTCGGTGTTCTATCCATTATGACAGTATTGGTGTTCTATCCATTATGACAGTCTCATGACGCTGGCCGTAGTGTGTGTAGGCCAAAGGCCTTCCTTGTAAAAAATGATTTGTATTTCTCTGGCTGTTGCAATTGATATCAGTGGTTAATATGAGTGCCCTCAGTAAAGAGCGCAACAGACAGCAAACAGTTAGAAACAGTCACGCAATTGGCTTCTTAAGAGATCGCACGCACGCACGCACGCACGTTCTCGCGATCTTCCGATCCGCGATTGCAATGATTAGGCTACGGTAAAATTAATGGGAGACAGCGGTGGTCACGTCATGAAGGAGGATTTGAACCTGCGACGCTGGCACAATGCTTCAAGTGCTTTGCACAGCAACGTCTAATCCATTGTGCTACGGGAGCTCTGATTTTTTGGTGCTCGGTGTTCTATCCATTATGACAGTCTCGTAAAGCTGGCCGTAGTGTGTGTAGGCCCAAGGCCGTCCTTGTAAAAAATGATTTGTATTTCTCTGGCTGTTGCAATTGATATCAGTGGTTAATATGAGTGCCCTCAGTAAACAGCGCAACAGACAGCAAACAGTTAGAAACAGTCACGCAATTGGCTTCTTAAGAGATCGCACGCACGCACGCACGCACGTTCTCGCGATCTTCCGATCCGCGATTGCAATGATTAGGCTACGGTAAAATTAATGGGAGACAGCGGTGGTCACGTCATGAAGCAGGATTTGAACCTGCGACGCTGGCACAATGCTTCAAGTGCTTTGCACAACGACGTCTAATCCATTGTGCTACGGTAGCTCTGAATAACGTAGTGCTCGGTGTTCTATCCATTATGACAGTATTGGTGTTCTATCCATTATGACAGTCTCATGACGCTGGCCGTAGTGTGTGTAGGCCAAAGGCCTTCCTTGTAAAAAATGATTTGTATTTCTCTGGCTGTTGCAATTGATATCAGTGGTTAATATGAGTGCCCTCAGTAAAGAGCGCAACAGACAGCAAACAGTTAGAAACAGTCACGCAATTGGCTTCTTAAGAGATCGCACGCACGCACGCACGCACGTTCTCGCGATCTTCCGATCCGCGATTGCAATGATTAGGCTACGGTAAAATTAATGGGAGACAGCGGTGGTCACGTCATGAAGGAGGATTTGAACCTGCGACGCTGGCACAATGCTTCAAGTGCTTTGCACAGCGACTTCTAATCCATTGTGCTACGGGAGCTCTGATTAACGTGGTGCTCCGTGTTCTATCCATTATGACAGTCTCGTAACGCTGGCCGTAGTGTGTGTAGGCCCAAGGCCGTCCATGTAAAAGATGATTTGTATTTCTCTGGCTGTTGCAATTGATATCAGTGGTTAATATGAGTGCCCTCAGTAAACAGCGCAACAGACAGCAAACAGTTAGAAACAGTCACGCAATTGGCTTCTTAAGAGATCGCACGCACGCACGCACGTTCTCGCGATCTTACGATCTGCGATTGCACTAATTAGGCTAAGGTAAAATTAACGGGAGACCGCGGTGGTCACGTCATGAAGCAGTATTTGAACCTGCTACTCTGGCACAATGCATCAAGTGCTTTGCACAGCAACGTCTAATCCATTGTGCTATGGGAGCTCTGATTTTTTGGTGCTCGGTGTTCTATCCATTATGACAGTCTCGTAAAGCTGGCCGTAGTGTGTGTAGGCCCAAGGCCGTCCTTGTAAAAAATGATTTGTATTTCTCTGGCTGTTGCAATTGATATCAGTGGTTAATATGAGTGCCCTCAGTAAACAGCGCAACAGACAGCAAACAGTTAGAAACAGTCACGCAATTGGCTTCTTAAGAGATCGCACGCACGCACGTTCTCGCGATCTTCCGATCCGCGATTGCAATGATTAGGCTACGGTAAAATTAATGGGAGACAGCGGTGGTCACGTCATGAAGGAGGATTTGAACCTGCGACGCTGGCACAATGCTTCAAGTGCTTTGCACAGCGACTTCTAATCCATTGTGCTACGGGAGCTCTGATTAACGTGGTGCTCGGTGTTCTATCCATTATGACAGTCTCGTAACGCTGGCCGTAGTGTGTGTAGGCCCAAGGCCGTCCATGTAAAAGATGATTTGTATTTCTCTGGCTGTTGCAATTGATATCAGTGGTTAATATGAGTGCCCTCAGTAAACAGCGCAACAGACAGCAAACAGTTAGAAACAGTCACGCAATTGGCTTCTTAAGAGATCGCACGCACGCACGCACGTTCTCGCGATCTTCCGATCTGCGATTGCAATGATTAGGCTACGGTAAAATTAATGGGAGACCGCGGTGGTCACGTCATGAAGCAGTATTTGAACCTGCAACTCTGGCACAATGCATCAAGTGCTTTGCACAGCAACGTCTAATCCATTGTGCTACGGGAGCTCTGATTTTTTGGTGCTCGGTGTTCTATCCATTATGACAGTCTCGTAAAGCTGGCCGTAGTGTGTGTAGGCCCAAGGCCGTCCTTGTAAAAAATGATTTGTATTTCTCTGGCTGTTGCAATTGATATCAGTGGTTAATTTGAGTGCCCTCAGTAAACAGCGCAACAGACAGCAAACAGTTAGAAACAGTCACGCAATTGGCTTCTTAAGAGATCGCACGCACGCACGCACGCACGTTCTCGCGATCTTCCGATCCGCGATTGCAATGATTAGGCTACGGTAAAATTAATGGGAGACAGCGGTGGTCACGTCATGAAGGAGTATTTGAACCTGCGACGCTGGCACAATGCTTCAAGTGCTTTGCACAGCGACTTCTAATCCATTGTGCTACGGGAGCTCTGATTAACGTGGTGCTCGGTGTTCTATCCATTATGACAGTCTCGTAACGCTGGCCGTAGTGTGTGTAGGCCCAAGGCCGTCCATGTAAAAGATGATTTGTATTTCTCTGGCTGTTGCAATTGATATCAGTGGTTAATATGAGTGCCCTCAGTAAACAGCGCAACAGACAGCAAACAGTTAGAAACAGTCACGCAATTGGCTTCTTAAGAGATCGCACCCACGCACGCACGTTCTCGCGATCTTACGATCTGCGATTGCACTAATTAGGCTACGGTAAAATTAACGGGAGACCGCGGTGGTCACGTCATGAAGCAGTATTTGAACCTGCTACTCTGGCACAATGCATCAAGTGCTTTGCACAGCAACGTCTAATCCATTGTGCTACGGGAGCTCTGATTTTTTGGTGCTCGGTGTTCTATCCATTATGACAGTCTCGTAAAGCTGGCCGTAGTGTGTGTAGGCCCAAGGCCGTCCTTGTAAAAAATGATTTGTATTTCTCTGGCTGTTGCAATTGATATCAGTGGTTAATATGAGTGCCCTCAGTAAACAGCGCAACAGACAGCAAACAGTTAGAAACAGTCACGCAATTGGCTTCTTAAGAGATCGCACGCACGCACGCACGCACGTTCTCGCGATCTTCCGATCCGCGATTGCAATGATTAGGCTACGGTAAAATTAATGGGAGACAGCGGTGGTCACGTCATGAAGCAGGATTTGAACCTGCGACGCTGGCACAATGCTTCAAGTGCTTTGCACAACGACGTCTAATCCATTGTGCTACGGTAGCTCTGAATAACGTAGTGCTCGGTGTTCTATCCATTATGACAGTATTGGTGTTCTATCCATTATGACAGTCTCATGACGCTGGCCGTAGTGTGTGTAGGCCAAAGGCCTTCCTTGTAAAAAATGATTTGTATTTCTCTGGCTGTTGCAATTGATATCAGTGGTTAATATGAGTGCCCTCAGTAAAGAGCGCAACAGACAGCAAACAGTTAGAAACAGTCACGCAATTGGCTTCTTAAGAGATCGCACGCACGCACGCACGCACGTTCTCGCGATCTTCCGATCCGCGATTGCAATGATTAGGCTACGGTAAAATTAATGGGAGACAGCGGTGGTCACGTCATGAAGGAGGATTTGAACCTGCGACGCTGGCACAATGCTTCAAGTGCTTTGCACAGCGACTTCTAATCCATTGTGCTACGGGAGCTCTGATTAACGTGGTGCTCCGTGTTCTATCCATTATGACAGTCTCGTAACGCTGGCCATAGTGTGTGTAGGCCCAAGGCCGTCCATGTAAAAGATGATTTGTATTTCTCTGGCTGTTGCAATTGATATCAGTGGTTAATATGAGTGCCCTCAGTAAACAGCGCAACAGACAGCAAACAGTTAGAAACAGTCACGCAATTGGCTTCTTAAGAGATCGCACGCACGCACGCACGTTCTCGCGATCTTACGATCTGCGATTGCACTAATTAGGCTAAGGTAAAATTAACGGGAGACCGCGGTGGTCACGTCATGAAGCAGTATTTGAACCTGCTACTCTGGCACAATGCATCAAGTGCTTTGCACAGCAACGTCTAATCCATTGTGCTATGGGAGCTCTGATTTTTTGGTGCTCGGTGTTCTATCCATTATGACAGTCTCGTAAAGCTGGCCGTAGTGTGTGTAGGCCCAAGGCCGTCCTTGTAAAAAATGATTTGTATTTCTCTGGCTGTTGCAATTGATATCAGTGGTTAATATGAGTGCCCTCAGTAAACAGCGCAACAGACAGCAAACAGTTAGAAACAGTCACGCAATTGGCTTCTTAAGAGATCGCACGCACGCACGTTCTCGCGATCTTCCGATCCGCGATTGCAATGATTAGGCTACGGTAAAATTAATGGGAGACAGCGGTGGTCACGTCATGAAGGAGGATTTGAACCTGCGACGCTGGCACAATGCTTCAAGTGCTTTGCACAGCGACTTCTAATCCATTGTGCTTTGGGAGCTCTGATTAACGTGGTGCTCGGTGTTCTATCCATTATGACAGTCTCGTAACGCTGGCCGTAGTGTGTGTAGGCCCAAGGCCGTCCATGTAAAAGATGATTTGTATTTCTCTGGCTGTTGCAATTGATATCAGTGGTTAATATGAGTGCCCTCAGTAAACAGCGCAACAGACAGCAAACAGTTAGAAACAGTCACGCAATTGGCTTCTTAAGAGATCGCACGCACGCACGCACGTTCTCGCGATCTTCCGATCCGCGATTGCAATGATTAGGCTACGGTAAAATTAATGGGAGACCGCGGTGGTCACGTCATGAAGCAGTATTTGAACCTGCAACTCTGGCACAATGCATCAAGTGCTTTGCACAGCAACGTCTAATCCATTGTGCTACGGGAGCTCTGATTTTTTGGTGCTCGGTGTTCTATCCATTATGACAGTCTCGTAAAGCTGGCCGTAGTGTGTGTAGGCCCAAGGCCGTCCTTGTAAAAAATGATTTGTATTTCTCTGGCTGTTGCAATTGATATCAGTGGTTAATTTGAGTGCCCTCAGTAAACAGCGCAACAGACAGCAAACAGTTAGAAACAGTCACGCAATTGGCTTCTTAAGAGATCGCACGCACGCACGTTCTCGCGATCTTCCGATCCGCGATTGCAATGATTAGGCTACGGTAAAATTAATGGGAGACAGCGGTGGTCACGTCATGAAGCAGGATTTGAACCTGCGACGCTGGCACAATGCTTCAAGTGCTTTGCACAACGACGTCTAATCCATTGTGCTACGGTAGCTCTGAATAACATAGTGCTCGGTGTTCTATCCATTATGACAGTATTGGTGTTCTATCCATTATGACAGTCTCATGACGCTGGCCGTAGTGTGTGTAGGCCAAAGGCCTTCCTTGTAAAAAATGATTTGTATTTCTCTGGCTGTTGCAATTGATATCAGTGGTTAATATGAGTGCCCTCAGTAAAGAGCGCAACAGACAGCAAACAGTTAGAAACAGTCACGCAATTGGCTTCTTAAGAGATCGCACGCACGCACGCACGCACGTTCTCGCGATCTTCCGATCCGCGATTGCAATGATTAGGCTACGGTAAAATTAATGGGAGACAGCGGTGGTCACGTCATGAAGGAGGATTTGAACCTGCGACGCTGGCACAATGCTTCAAGTGCTTTGCACAGCGACTTCTAATCCATTGTGCTACGGGAGCTCTGATTAACGTGGTGCTCCGTGTTCTATCCATTATGACAGTCTCGTAACGCTGGCCGTAGTGTGTGTAGGCCCAAGGCCGTCCATGTAAAAGATGATTTGTATTTCTCTGGCTGTTGCAATTGATATCAGTGGTTAATATGAGTGCCCTCAGTAAACAGCGCAACAGACAGCAAACAGTTAGAAACAGTCACGCAATTGGCTTCTTAAGAGATCGCACGCACGCACGCACGTTCTCGCGATCTTACGATCTGCGATTGCACTAATTAGGCTAAGGTAAAATTAACGGGAGACCGCGGTGGTCACGTCATGAAGCAGTATTTGAACCTGCTACTCTGGCACAATGCATCAAGTGCTTTGCACAGCAACGTCTAATCCATTGTGCTATGGGAGCTCTGATTTTTTGGTGCTCGGTGTTCTATCCATTATGACAGTCTCGTAAAGCTGGCCGTAGTGTGTGTAGGCCCAAGGCCGTCCTTGTAAAAAATGATTTGTATTTCTCTGGCTGTTGCAATTGATATCAGTGGTTAATATGAGTGCCCTCAGTAAACAGCGCAACAGACAGCAAACAGTTAGAAACAGTCACGCAATTGGCTTCTTAAGAGATCGCACGCACGCACGTTCTCGCGATCTTCCGATCCGCGATTGCAATGATTAGGCTACGGTAAAATTAATGGGAGACAGCGGTGGTCCCGTCATGAAGGAGGATTTGAACCTGCGACGCTGGCACAATGCTTCAAGTGCTTTGCACAGCGACTTCTAATCCATTGTGCTACGGGAGCTCTGATTAACGTGGTGCTCGGTGTTCTATCCATTATGACAGTCTCGTAACGCTGGCCGTAGTGTGTGTAGGCCCAAGGCCGTCCTTGTAAAAAATGATTTGTATTTCTCTGGCTGTTGCAATTGATATCAGTGGTTAATATGAGTGCCCTCAGTAAACAGCGCAACAGACAGCAAACAGTTAGAAACAGTCACGCAATTGGCTTCTTAAGAGATCGCACGCACGCACGTTCTCGCGATCTTCCGATCCGCGATTGCAATGATTAGGCTACGGTAAAATTAATGGGAGACAGCGGTGGTCACGTCATGAAGGAGGATTTGAACCTGCGACGCTGGCACAATGCTTCAAGTGCTTTGCACAGCGACTTCTAATCCATTGTGCTACGGGAGCTCTGATTAACGTGGTGCTCGGTGTTCTATCCATTATGACAGTCTCGTAACGCTGGCCGTAGTGTGTGTAGGCCCAAGGCCGTCCATGTAAAAGATGATTTGTATTTCTCTGGCTGTTGCAATTGATATCAGTGGTTAATATGAGTGCCCTCAGTAAACAGCGCAACAGACAGCAAACAGTTAGAAACAGTCACGCAATTGGCTTCTTAAGAGATCGCACGCACGCACGCACGTTCTCGCGATCTTCCGATCCGCGATTGCAATGATTAGGCTACGGTAAAATTAATGGGAGACCGCGGTGGTCACGTCATGAAGCAGTATTTGAACCTGCAACTCTGGCACAATGCATCAAGTGCTTTGCACAGCAACGTCTAATCCATTGTGCTACGGGAGCTCTGATTTTTTGGTGCTCGGTGTTCTATCCATTATGACAGTCTCGTAAAGCTGGCCGTAGTGTGTGTAGGCCCAAGGCCGTCCTTGTAAAAAATGATTTGTATTTCTCTGGCTGTTGCAATTGATATCAGTGGTTAATTTGAGTGCCCTCAGTAAACAGCGCAACAGACAGCAAACAGTTAGAAACAGTCACGCAATTGGCTTCTTAAGAGATCGCACGCACGCACGTTCTCGCGATCTTCCGATCCGCGATTGCAATGATTAGGCTACGGTAAAATTAATGGGAGACAGCGGTGGTCACGTCATGAAGCAGGATTTGAACCTGCGACGCTGGCACAATGCTTCAAGTGCTTTGCACAACGACGTCTAATCCATTGTGCTACGGTAGCTCTGAATAACGTAGTGCTCGGTGTTCTATCCATTATGACAGTATTGGTGTTCTATCCATTATGACAGTCTCATGACGCTGGCCGTAGTGTGTGTAGGCCAAAGGCCTTCCTTGTAAAAAATGATTTGTATTTCTCTGGCTGTTGCAATTGATATCAGTGGTTAATATGAGTGCCCTCAGTAAAGAGCGCAACAGACAGCAAACAGTTAGAAACAGTCACGCAATTGGCTTCTTAAGAGATCGCACGCACGCACGCACGCACGTTCTCGCGATCTTCCGATCCGCGATTGCAATGATTAGGCTACGGTAAAATTAATGGGAGACAGCGGTGGTCACGTCATGAAGGAGGATTTGAACCTGCGACGCTGGCACAATGCTTCAAGTGCTTTGCACAGCGACTTCTAATCCATTGTGCTACGGGAGCTCTGATTAACGTGGTGCTCCGTGTTCTATCCATTATGACAGTCTCGTAACGCTGGCCGTAGTGTGTGTAGGCCCAAGGCCGTCCATGTAAAAGATGATTTGTATTTCTCTGGCTGTTGCAATTGATATCAGTGGTTAATATGAGTGCCCTCAGTAAACAGCGCAACAGACAGCAAACAGTTAGAAACAGTCACGCAATTGGCTTCTTAAGAGATCGCACGCACGCACGCACGTTCTCGCGATCTTACGATCTGCGATTGCACTAATTAGGCTAAGGTAAAATTAACGGGAGACCGCGGTGGTCACGTCATGAAGCAGTATTTGAACCTGCTACTCTGGCACAATGCATCAAGTGCTTTGCACAGCAACGTCTAATCCATTGTGCTATGGGAGCTCTGATTTTTTGGTGCTCGGTGTTCTATCCATTATGACAGTCTCGTAAAGCTGGCCGTAGTGTGTGTAGGCCCAAGGCCGTCCTTGTAAAAAATGATTTGTATTTCTCTGGCTGTTGCAATTGATATCAGTGGTTAATATGAGTGCCCTCAGTAAACAGCGCAACAGACAGCAAACAGTTAGAAACAGTCACGCAATTGGCTTCTTAAGAGATCGCACGCACGCACGTTCTCGCGATCTTCCGATCCGCGATTGCAATGATTAGGCTACGGTAAAATTAATGGGAGACAGCGGTGGTCACGTCATGAAGGAGGATTTGAACCTGCGACGCTGGCACAATGCTTCAAGTGCTTTGCACAGCGACTTCTAATCCATTGTGCTACGGGAGCTCTGATTAACGTGGTGCTCGGTGTTCTATCCATTATGACAGTCTCGTAACGCTGGCCGTAGTGTGTGTAGGCCCAAGGCCGTCCATGTAAAAGATGATTTGTATTTCTCTGGCTGTTGCAATTGATATCAGTGGTTAATATGAGTGCCCTCAGTAAACAGCGCAACAGACAGCAAACAGTTAGAAACAGTCACGCAATTGGCTTCTTAAGAGATCGCACGCACGCACGCACGTTCTCGCGATCTTCCGATCCGCGATTGCAATGATTAGGCTACGGTAAAATTAATGGGAGACCGCGGTGGTCACGTCATGAAGCAGTATTTGAACCTGCAACTCTGGCACAATGCATCAAGTGCTTTGCACAGCAACGTCTAATCCATTGTGCTACGGGAGCTCTGATTTTTTGGTGCTCGGTGTTCTATCCATTATGACAGTCTCCTAAAGCTGGCCGTAGTGTGTGTAGGCCCAAGGCCGTCCTTGTAAAAAATGATTTGTATTTCTCTGGCTGTTGCAATTGATATCAGTGGTTAATTTGAGTGCCCTCAGTAAACAGCGCAACAGACAGCAAACAGTTAGAAACAGTCACGCAATTGGCTTCTTAAGAGATCGCATGCACGCACGTTCTCGCGATCTTCCGATCCGTGATTGCAATGATTAGGCTACGGTAAAATTAATGGGAGACAGCGGTGGTCACGTCATGAAGGAGGATTTGAACCTGCGACGCTGGCACAATGCTTCAAGTGCTTTGCACAGCGACTTCTAATCCATTGTGCTACGGGAGCTCTGATTAACGTGGTGCTAGGTGTTCTATCCATTATGACAGTCTCGTAACGCTGGCCGTAGTGTGTGTAGGCCCAAGGCCGTCCATGTAAAAGATGATTTGTATTTCTCTGGCTGTTGCAATTGATATCAGTGGTTAATATGAGTGCCCTCAGTAAACAGCGCAACAGACAGCAAACAGTTAGAAACAGTCACGCAATTGGCTTCTTAAGAGATCGCACGCACGCACGCACGTTCTCGCGATCTTACGATCTGCGATTGCACTAATTAGGCTACGGTAAAATTAACGGGAGACCGCGGTGGTCACGTCATGAAGCAGTATTTGAACCTGCTACTCTGGCACAATGCATCAAGTGCTTTGCACAGCAACGTCTAATCCATTGTGCTACGGGAGCTCTGATTTTTTGGTGCTCGGTGTTCTATCCATTATGACAGTCTCGTAAAGCTGGCCGTAGTGTGTGTAGGCCCAAGGCCGTCCTTGTAAAAAATGATTTGTATTTCTCTGGCTGTTGCAATTGATATCAGTGGTTAATATGAGTGCCCTCAGTAAACAGCGCAACAGACAGCAAACAGTTAGAAACAGTCACGCAATTGGCTTCTTAAGAGATCGCACGCACGCACGTTCTCGCGATCTTCCGATCCGTGATTGCAATGATTAGGCTACGGTAAAATTAATGGGAGACAGCGGTGGTCACGTCATGAAGCAGGATTTGAACCTGCGACGCTGGCACAATGCTTCAAGTGCTTTGCACAACGACGTCTAATACATTGTGCTACGGTAGCTCTGAATAACGTAGTGCTCGGTGTTCTATCCATTATGACAGTATTGGTGTTCTATCCATTATGACAGTCTCGTGACGCTGGCCGTAGTGTGTGTAGGCCAAAGGCCTTCCTTGTAAAAAATGATTTGTATTTCTCTGGCTGTTGGAATTGATATCAGTGGTTAATATGAGTGCCCTCAGTAAAGAGCGCAACAGACAGCAAACAGTTAGAAACAGTCACGCAATTGGCTTCTTAAGAGATCGCACGCACGCACGCACGCACGTTCTCGCGATCTTCCGATCCGCGATTGCAATGATTAGGCTACCGTAAAATTAATGGGAGACAGCGGTGGTCACGTCATGAAGGAGGATTTGAACCTGCGACGCTGGCACAATGCTTCAAGTGCTTTGCACAGCAACTTCTAATCCATTGTGCTACGGGAGCTCTGATTAACGTGGTGCTCGGTGTTCTATCCATTATGACAGTCTCGTAACGCTGGCCGTAGTGTGTGTAGGCCCAAGGCCGTCCATGTAAAAGATGATTTGTATTTCTCTGGCTGTTGCAATTGATATCAGTGGTTAATATGAGTGCCCTCAGTAAACAGCGCAACAGACAGCAAACAGTTAGAAACAGTCACGCAATTGGCTTCTTAAGAGATCGCACGCACGCACGCACGTTCTCGCGATCTTACGATCTGCGATTGCACTAATTAGGCTACGGTAAAATTAACGGGAGACCGCGGTGGTCACGTCATGAAGCAGTATTTGAACCTGCTACTCTGGCACAATGCATCAAGTGCTTTGCACAGCAACGTCTAATCCATTGTGCTATGGGAGCTCTGATTTTTTGGTGCTCGGTGTTCTATCCATTATGACAGTCTCGTAAAGCTGGCCGTAGTGTGTGTAGGCCCAAGGCCGTCCTTGTAAAAAATGATTTGTATTTCTCTGGCTGTTGCAATTGATATCAGTGGTTAATATGAGTGCCCTCAGTAAACAGCGCAACAGACAGCAAACAGTTAGAAACAGTCACGCAATTGGCTTCTTAAGAGATCGCACGCACGCACGCACGCACGCACGCACGTTCTCGCGATCTTCCGATCCGCGATTGCACTGATTAGGCTACGGTAAAATTAACGGGAGACCGCGGTGGTCACGTCATGAAGCAGGATTTGAACCTGCGACGCTGGCACAATGCTTCAAGTGCTTTGCACAGCGACGTCTAATCCATTGTGCTACGGGAGCTCTGATCAACGTAGTGCTCGGTGTTCTATCTGTGATCAGGTCAGGATCACGACTAATTGCAATCACCTGGGCGTGCGGGCCTGGTGTCATGGGTACATAACTTCCTTCCCGACAAACACAAAAGAAGCTCTCCCAAATTGTTTGGTACGCAAGTTGCTTGTCGCTGGTCGGTACAAACCGCGCACTTCATGCTGGGTTTTGGTTGCGAACAACTCCCTCGCTGTGGTCTGGGTAGGTGGAATGTTTCATGTACTCCTTACACTTTTGATGTGAGTTGTTGCCACTGCCGTAGACCACGAACGTTTGTCTGACATGTAGGTAATAGCATAAAGTGAGAGGTTGTGTTTAGCCACGTAGTTTGAACACGGGGCAGGTGGTTGTAGTGTCGTAACGTTTCGCTCATCTTGCTATAGACTGTCATCTCCTCCCTACTCCTGTTTCCCTGTGACTACCAATGCGAATGCTGAACGTGGAGGTAGGCCTCTTACAATAGCAACATTGCAATAGCTATGGTCAAACACTCAACTAATGTGAGCAGACTAAGTGAGCTATACGGGCCAAACAACCGCATGCAGCGTCTGTAATTTTCGCTCCCTTGTTTTTATAGCTGACACACTTCCCTCCTCTGCTCCTGTTCCCCTGGGCTAGCTCGCATTGTGGAAAAGGCCGAGGTAGGCATTGGTTATTGTTCTAACAGTGTAACGGTCCTATTTTAAATATGTATCTGGTACAATGTTTTCTTTTTTTACATGTCGCTTGACTTATGAACAATTAAACTTCATAAAAACTGTTGTGTATTGTTATGAAATGCGACATAACCATGGACCAGGGTGTTAAACGTTTCTCTCTGTTGTAGATCACAGCTGGCTGTCTATCACAGTTTGACCACTGTTTTCCCCCATTAGAGTTTCTTTTGGTATTAGTCAGTGTTAAACTAACAGCACGTCAAAGTTGGATGTACGGTATGCTTGTTTGTGTTGGTTTATTTTCTTTGTGTTGTATGCTTGTCTGAGTGTGATACACTGGTGCATTTACACTGTTTGCCAGGGTCTGTTACACGACCAGGTGTAGTGCTGTTGCCATCCCTGAGCTCATATTAGCAGCCAGTTAGCGATTTCAGACTGTTACTCCGAGGCTATTGAGACTTATCCCTCCCCCCGGTAGTATTAGTTTTTAATGGGTTCTTGTAACCCCTGACTTAGCTTATCCACACGGGAGACTGTTACTCCTGGGGCATAGGGGTCTATCTATGCCCCAGGTGGTATTAGTTCATATTGAGTTCTTTGTGACTCCCAACCTAGTTTCTCCACACAGTAGACTGTTACTCTTGGGCCATAGGGGTCTATGTCCCAGGTAGTATTAGTTCATTATAGCTTCTGCTATTCATTGTAGCTGTATCGGTAGCACTCCACTGGCGCTGAATAGCGTGTTTGTCTTGTTTTTGTTTTGTCTTGTATTGTTTCCTTTATTGAATGCCCCCTCCTTCCCCCTGTTTGCTAGTATGGCCTGCTAGGTCTATTAGGTAACACAGTTAAGGTACTCTAGGACTGCTGCCTTCCCCTAGTTTGCGGTGAGGGCACATTCTAGTGGTTGAGCGTGTACTGAACACCTATTTATACTCGTGTGGGTTGTATTTAGAAAGCTTGAGTGTTACACTTGTGTTTGTGTGTGTGTATGGCCATAGATCACTTTTGGGGCTGGGCAGCCATCCGAGGGTTACTGTACCTGTGTTAATTCAGGCCGTGTAGCAGCCACCAATCCACTGGGCATTTAATCTATGGTTATGTGTATTACCTTTTGTTTTCTTTGATTATTTTGTGTTGTGTATTGTGATTTTGTTTTTATCGGATTTACCTACTGTACGCCCCTGCCATCCGTTTTAAACAAAGAAAAGAAATAATAAATATAACATTGTTTATACTACTGCCTCTGTCCTCCATTTAGTTGGATAAACCTGAGGGCCCTGTCACATATCCATTATGACAGTCTCGGTGTTCTATCCATTATGACAGTCTCGTGACGCTGGCAGTAGTGTGTGTAGGCCAAAGGCCGTCCATGTAAAAAATGATTTGTATTTCTCTGGCTGTTGCAATTGATATCAGTGGTTAATATGAGTGCCCTCAGTAAACAGATTGCACCCTTATCAAAAAATCCTTTAGGATTTTCATTTTTTCCAATAGGGGAATTTATTGCATCAGTGACCCTTGGGCAGAGCTAAGTCTGCACTCTCTGAGTGCTTTTCTAGTTTATTTATTATTAAAACAGTAGACTATTTCAAAGAATATCATGTTAAAACCTGATGCCTTTGGTTAATAATGATTAAATGCTGTACGTGATTAGACCTAAGACAGTGGTTGAATTGAGATGAATTGTTCTCTGAATACAAACAGGCAGGTTAGTCATTTATATAGGTCTACAGTATATAAAAAAAAAAATAGAATATCCTAAAACTTTATAACTTTACAGCCTACATTTACTTAGACATACATACATACATACGTCATATTATATATTATGTGTAAGACAATAATCTTTCTTAATCTATCTCTGTACCATTCGGTTGAAGTGATACATATACCTTTTTCTCAATTTTCATGAATACCACCTTACGGATTATGTCACTGTACTTTACAGCTACTCTCACTTGGGTTGGGCAGACTAATTTAAGATGGTTTACTCTTTCTGATACAAAATGGGCTGTTTCTGATCTAAAAAGCTGTATGAGAAAGACAGGTATGTTTTTATGTATGTTAATGATTGAAGTTATCACTCCAAGGTCTCCATTTCTCAACTCGACAGTACAGCTATTATGTTTGTCCTTTTCCATATTCCTCTGTTGTAAATATTTTCCCCCTCAAAACTGCACGACGGTAGTAATCACCAATTAGGTCGACATCTTGCGGTCCCCATATTGGAACTAACAAAGTGTTCTACTTCACCTATTTTTTTGTGTTGTGGACAACCCAACAAAACTATATCCTGCAACCTTACTGCTTTGGACCTCAAAGGATAGCCATCTATCCAATCATTTACTGTCTTATGTACTATATGGGTGATGTCATCTGAACAGTTTGACTGCTCAAGTAAATTTGGCAAAGACTGAAGTAGGTTGAAGTGATACGCTATTTGATTTGGTATCGACTGTGTTCCATGGCATAACCTAGTTAGCTTTTGATTATGTCCTTCAAACACAAATGCTGAAGATGACCATAGTGGTCCATGTAACTCCACTGAACAAATAAGATGAGTTAATTGTAGGACATATGGCACATTCTATAAATTTCTGGGATCTGGTGAACAAATAACTTGAAGCACTGGACAAATCTATTTCTGTGACTTTGTCTTTTCAGAAGGAGAAATATTGTGTTAACTAACATTGATCAGTGTTTTAGATATTTGTTTGGCAAAATCATATGTAGGACTGGTAGGCTGTAAAAAAGCAACCAACTCCTGCATTCAGAGGCTTTCCATTTGTGTGCTACATGCACAGTGCGTGGCACCCTGGGCACATCAGAGGGTGGTGTAATGGGCAACAGTCTTTGATCAATCCTGTTTTTTGTTGTACCGATGTACCATGGTTCACTATGATATTTGCTGTTAAACCAAAGATCTAAAAACTGTTTTGTGACTCCAAGTAGCACACAGTGCATGTAATCGACTGTGAAGCTTTTGATCATATCAAAGCCGGTAGAAGTATGCAATAAGATTAAAGGCGACACAGACTTGACCCCCAGGACATGGTTCACACCTTCATTAACTGCCTTCGCCCCACATTCAACAATATGCTTGTGACTTCTCATATCAGCCTCAACATCAGGATATACCCTTGTATAACCCCTCCCTTTGGCCACAACCATTCCCTCATTCAGACAGTACCCACATCCATATGAGCCATTAAACTGATGGATACCTTGAACTGCACATTTTGCCACTGCATCGCAGGAACAAGTAATGGGGAAAACCTTGGAAATTTGAGAGATGCCAGTTTCAGGATGGACCCATTTAATGCCGTTTGCATTGGTGTCTTTTATGTCCTGGACAAACTGATGCAAAAAGGTGGCCATATCAGGTTTGCCCTGTCCAAACCAGACTCCTGCCAGCAAAACATTCTTATAACGCACCTCAGGGGGCAGTTCATTGATAGTACACCGAATGGGCCAAGAGAGAATTGGATGAGGAGTTAAAAAGTGGAACACTGTCACAGTTCCACAATAAGGACACATCTCCTGGTTTGTAATCAGTTTTGCCCAGTATAGCATTTGTACAGTCACTAAGACCTTCTCTCTGTATGATGTCACGAATCTGATTGGCTAGTGAAAGACTTATAAAAAAGTTACCCTCTTTGAGATTGCCATTATTTGTTTCCTCACCACAGGTCAAGCAATTTGTGTTCTGTGTTGATAAGCGTGCCCCACAACCTTGGCAAAAGAAATGTAATTTGATGGTGTCAGATGGGTCTTTAAGGAGCTGTTTGAATACATGCAGAGAATGTGGCAATATGTTATTTGCTGAAAGGATGCTTAATAATTTCAGATGATCTTCAATTGCTGTTGCAGATAAACTGTGTCTTAGGGAATAGGCTAGGATTAAGACAATAAATTGTGCCAATGTCACATCCGACCCTGGGTATAAAGGGGAATCCATAGACTTGTCTGTGTTGGAAAATCTGGGCAAATCACTTGCTAATTGATGATTTTCAAAAGTAGGAATGTCCAAAAGTATCTCTGAATTGTCTCTCCATTGTCCTCCGAATTGTCTATTTCTCCATTGTCCTCATCTGCATGCTCTGAACCCTCAACACACTCCTGGTTACAATGTCTCCATTTGGATGTCCTTGGAACCTCATCAAGCAAATCAGGGTCTAAAAATCTAAATATATGAATGGCACATGATACCATTTGATAACTGTAACTTTTATTTTGGAAAGAGGAAACGTAAACAACAATGCCACCAGCTTTTCATAATTACCTTTTATATCTGCCTTTTTTTCGTATAGGCATATTCAGTCCTGTCTCCATGGAAAAACTACCAGGAGAAGAAAGATTGTTGATTGTTTTTATGGTACAATATTTAGCTTGGTTACTGTCATTGCTCAGCGAGCCTATAGGCTAAGATATAACTCAGCTGAAGGAGAAATTTTGGATTACTAACATTTTTATGTATTAGAAGTGATTATTAATAATTTTACATGTATTAGAAGTGAATACTAATTTACATTTATTACATAGAAGTGATTAACTTTTCATTTTCTTATATATATTCTTTGTATGCTTTCTATACATTCAATACTGTGCATCAACTTTGCTTTGTCTGTCATTTGTTCTCTCCATGTCATGATTTTCTAATAAAGGTCATGCGACCCCTTTTGTCACGAGTTAAGGGTATTCTGCCTTAGGCAGTAATATTAGGTATATCCCGACAGGAACTAGACTATGGCAAGAGAATGCTGAAGGATGTATATGTATTGTATTGACCAATTATCTACTTACTTGGAGTAGCCCCATGACTTGCGTATGGCGCATGGATCACATGCTATGTCCAAGAAGTGTATACAGTATGTATTGTTGTATTTCTGTATGTATGAGGATTTTTTTGGAAACGACCATTGTACTCATGTGATTTGTATTACCAATGTAATTAACATGTATAAGATGGGGCTTCGCCCTAGAGAACTTTGAGTTGTGTTACTGGAACATGCTGTTGCTAGTGACCTGCTCCCGGTATCGTGAATAAACCTGCAGTGGTTCCTCACACCTGAGTGTTGCCTGGATATTTTTGACCACACAGCCATTTATCCATACAGAAATTAAGATAAGAGTAGGCCTAAATGTCATCTAAAAAATGGTTGTTTATTTAAGGGCCTCTATAGGCTACAAAGTATAACTTTCTTTACAATTGCAATAATACAAACTACTACTTGCTTTTAAAAACAATTTTAGTAGTGGGTCTATGCTCAGCTATAGCCACTTGGCACACCATTCATGGAATCCACTGAGCTACATAAAAAAAGGGCTCACCCGCGTGAGGGCTGAGTGGAACACAGCGCAGGTATTCGAGCTGGACTATGTCAAAAAGTAGCAGTTGGATTCCGCTTATCCGTCAAGAAGGGAGACAGGATAACAGTTGACAGTGAGTAACGTTAATGTCATCTATTTTAGATAATGTATCCTTATAGTGAAATTGGGACAGAAATACATAAAGTCCTATAAAGGCTATTAACAGTGATTCTCTGTTCAGTTTTTTTTTTTTTATTATGATGTCGATGACGATTTGCAGAAAATGTACATGTTAATTCAGTGGATCGAGGACCCCCCTACATGGGATGTGCTACCACAAAATAAAGTTGTTAACGGCTTATGCGAAGTGTGAAGATGTGATGTACAGTATCGGGATGAGACCATCAAGATTATCCAGAAAGGTGTGTGAATTTCATCGATATGCCAGTGTTTTTTTCTTGTCTATGAAAGTGAAATTAACTGTACATGAATTAGTTCTCCATTGAAATGGTGGACTATGAAAGCAAATTGATTTTGTTGGTGAATGAAAAGTTTTAGTTTTTTCATTTAGGGAGTAGAACTAAATTAATGAAGGCCTTGGAAGCACTGGAGAGGGGGTGCAGAAATGCAGCTACTGGCACAGAAGAACGTGGCCGTGGTCTCAGAGAGAAACGCCCCCCAGCTCAGTTTTCACCTGCCAGCAGTGAGGAAGATGAGGTAAGTTATGAGGCCAATAGCCTCATAAATATGACCTTAATTGATGGATCTTCTGATCTAACTTCTGAGGGCAATGTTAAGTCTTTTTTTTTTTGAAAATGTTCAATCTTTTCTTATGCTGTAGGAGGACACAAATCCAAAACTAAAGGGGAAAAAGAATTTAACAAAGGCTCTGTCTCTGCAGTTTTTAAATGAATATGAAGTAAGTGAAGAGTTAACATTTGCTGTTGTCTGTGCTCAGCTCAGAGTGTTGATAATGTCACATTTGGTTTGGTTTGGACTTATCTCTCTCCCTTGCTCCATAGGAGAGTGAGCCGGGATACTCCAAAGATGTGGTACGTTAATAACCTCATTTATTAGTACAGTTTATATATAAGAATACCTCTGTAAGTAAAGGTTGGAATTTACTTGCTGTTAGACCAAGCGTAAGCGTTTGCGCCCTCCTGCGACCCGCGGTGTTCTGTGTATAGACTTGTTGCAGCATTAGGCAGTCAAATCGCACAATAGTGGAGGTCTCCACTTGGGGCAGATTTGGAAAATCCCCAGGGTTGTTGTCAATATTGCATCTTGCCGTCACTGTTTTTTTCATGCAACCACCCCCCACTTTCTTGTCAGTATCGCATCTTGCGGACATGTCATGCTTGCTTGCGACAACATGCGCAACCGAAACTCAAAACAACCACAGAATACCCATGGCAGCCTTGTCTACAACAAGTAAATTCCAGCCTTTTATATTCTTCTGTGCACTGATGGAGATTTGCAACCTCTGGGATTTCTGAAAATTCTCTCTCTCTCCCCAGAACCCAGCCGCCGATAGCAGCATAGCTAACCAGCTTAATGAGATGCGATGTCTGCTTTTAGAGATGCGGGAGAAAATAATCAACCTGGAGCGTACTGTGAGAGGTATGTGTTTCTGTATTCTGAACATAGATACACATAATGTCAATGCTGTTGTTTCTATTCTGTTCCTGTCTCGAAGTCAGGATTTTTTAGCCCAAAAGTATTACATAGCTCCTGAATTGTTACTGTTTTTTTTGTTTGTTTTTTATACAGATCAAATTACTCAGCCAGCGTCATCCACATTATCAAGATCACCCTTATTACCATCATCATCATCCCCATCACCACCCTCAAGAACAACATCATCAACATCACCACCCTCAAGAACAACATCATCAACATCACCACCCTCACCAGTCCAGGTGAAAGTCACTTGTGTTCCCAGAAGCCATTCAAAGAAAAGAAAAAGCATCATGCTTTTTGCAGCTTGATCATTTACACATAGTGCTTACTGACATTATTCTCTTTCTGTATTTTGGTAATTTTTAGATTCACATAGGCCCTACAGTGAAGATCACGGCCACCCAGTATGGCCACATCAAGTGGAGTGACCCTAGAAAGGCCACCAAGGACTTGTTGATGGCAGTGTTTGGGAGGCAGGTCCTGGCCACACATTCATATACGGGGGAGCTGTCTAATGCCTTTCTGGGAAGACAGCCCAAGCCCCAGCTCAATTCTGCAAAGACGTCGGACATACTAAGTGAGTATCTTGTTTGTGTTCCCATAGTTTCCAGTACAATGCAGTGCTCACACTAACCATTTCACTCCTTATAAGGCCTATTTTAGACTGCAATCAGTGCATAGCAGTTAATGTGTGTTCACAGTGCGTGTGTGTGGTGTTCACACCAGAAACTGACCTGCATGAACCAGCTGCCAGCAGCATTATATTAGCAACAACATGTCAGATTTCATATCGTTTGTGTTATTGAATCGCAATCTTACACTCAATGGCGTTCTTGAATGTCATTATTGGTACTTGAAGTACAGCACTACGGAACTTTGCGCAAGTGCCTCGTTCCTGTGGCTGTACTTTGCGTACCAATAATCAGGGATGGATTACTGCACGGGCCTACCGGGCCCAGGCCCAGGGGCCCAAGGGGTCAGGGGGCCCTGAAGCCCAAGCCATTGCATGGAATCATTGATCATCAATATCAACACATCGGGATGTAGACTATGAATCTGATTGAATTAAAGTATTGGCCATCCCCAAAATGCACCAGAATACAGGAAATCAAACAAACAAATAAAACAAAAAACACACACACATATGCGAGAAATAGTGGGGGGGGCTCTTAATACATCTGGGCCCAGGGGCCCGAAAGTTCATAACCCGACATTCAAGAACGGCATCTCATGTAAGATTGCTTAATTGAAGAGCTCAATTTCAAAGAAATAACTGGTCTAAACGACAAATCACAAGGGGAAACAAGCTATAGTATCCATGTTTGCCTTGTGTCTGCTCCGGCCAGTGTATCACTGTATCTTCTAAAGATTTACAGTGTATTAATCTGTTCATGTGTTGCTCTTCTCTCCTATATGTTTTTCAGACTATATCACCAACAAATTTGGGGTGGACCCTGCCCTGGTCAAGCAAGCCATTTCACAGGAATGCGCTGACGAAGCAAAGTTGGCCAGAAGGCGCTCCAAGTGAACGCGTACACACACACACACACACACACACACACACATGCTCACTCACATACGCATACACATACACACAATCACTCACACACACTCACATCTGATTTTTTAAAAAATGTATTGATATAATAAATGTTATTTACTTATGACCATCCATTTCATTTGTACTGTGCTTCGTTTCTTTTGCGTAATGTCTATGGATGTGCATAAATCCATTAGGGAAATAGAAGTGAAATTCCAATAGGAATAAATCCTATTGGAATAAGTCCTATAGGAATAGAAATCCTATAGGAATAAAAATCCAATAGGATATATCAAGTTCTGTGCTTTTAAAAAATCCAATAGGATTCCTGTAGGATTTTTTTGTTCCAAAATATGATAGGACTAATCCTAAAGGATTTCTATCAGAATCCTATAGGATTTTTTGGTAAGGGCACTGACTAGGCTACGGTAAGATTAACGGAAGACCGCGGTGGTCACGTCATCGTCTTTTCAGCACCAGTAGGCTACTTTCTGTGCAGCCGCACACACACACTCAGGCATGCCAAACAAGCATACACAAAAGTTTCAAGAGTGGGGGATGGAGTAAAATATGGAGACAAATTGAAGTGTGATTTATTTTCGCGGAACGGATGTGCGAACAGACTGAGCGGCGGTCATATTTTGTACCGCTATGCGGTACATCTAGTTCTACATCATGACAGTAAAATAGACCATCCTTAGTCAGTGTACTGCAGCAATTCCTCTCTCAACCTGTAGAAAATGCTGTGAACATCTGATTATGCATGGGGGAAAAAAATACCGTCATATACCGTGAAACCGTAAGAATTTTGAAAAATACCGTGATATACATTTTTGGTCATACCGCCCAGCACTAATCTGTAGGAAAAAATGTGGCTGACAGACCTAGCAAGCTGTTTAAGTTATAGCAGTTGGTTATCAAGATACTTAGTATCAGAATGATCTGTCCTTACTCATATGATTATCAACAGCAACAACAGACCCTTTGCCTGCAAAGTTTTCTAATCACCTATACTAAAACTGAAAACAATAAAACACAGAATTCTGCTTTGTTTGCAATTTAATATTATAGGCTAGTATTTAACTACCAGTAGCTTGATGGTGCAACAATTGTATTGTAGGCCTACTCTACCTTTTTTTTTTAATTGTCCTAGAATTGTTGAGAGAATTGTTTAAAAAGCTTAAACTGTTTACCATGTTAGTCATTAGGTTATAATGTGTCAGCCTAATGTAATGTAACAGCTTCACTTAAATACCTTAGTTGTATTGGACAATTGTACAATTGCAGACATTCCTTGTTTTGGTATAACTGTTAAACTTGTTTGCTTTTGACTTTTAGGTTCCAGACCAGACCAGACCAGTGGTGATGACCGTGTATGACATTACGTGTGTGCCTGTCTGTGTGCACACCTGTCAACCATACATCTCTGACAATGTTGCTAGCAACATACCTACTGACATACATTCTTACAAACATGTGACCATATCTCAACATATCTGCACATACCATTTAACCATACTGAGACTTATCTGAGATCTACACTGAGACATTCTGAGAAATATATTGTTGTGTGAGGACTATACAAACTAACTATATGGAACATGTATACCTGTGAATCATATTTGTCAACCATTCATACCTTTAACCATACCTGTGCTGTAACATCTGTGAAACATAGCTGTTAGACCTCTCTTTTTAGACCTGAGCTGTGCTGTGTGAAAAAAAATATTCTAACCTAAGTTCTGTCTAAAAATGATCATCTGAAGGGCTGACTCTTTATTCTTCAGTGTATATATCACCATCAAATTTGACCTAATACCATTAACTGAGGCCTCTAGCTGTTGCTGCCAGTTCAGAGTTACCACTGATAAATAGATCTGTCTTAGGATAATATGATTGGCATTATCAAGTTCTGTATATATAATATACACAACTGTGATTTTTACTTCAAGCTTACATTGGTAAGTGTTCATTAGTGTATTCTGAGTATCATGCTGCTGTATTAAAACAAAGAATGTTGATCAATATTGAATTGACAATTTATTTTTACTGACTGTCATATACTCTAAGCTAACATCTAACCAAGTAAGTGGTTTTCAAGAATACTGTAAGACTATGTAATCTGAATAATCATACTGTAAGTAGCCTAATATAATGTTATACACAGCAGCTTTTTTGCATTTACATGCAATGGTAATTCCCTGGAATTGCATTTTCTAGTTTTCTTTATCATTCCCCAAACTCTCTCCACTGGAGTAGTTCTTCCTATAGAGTCACAAAACCTTCTCCAGCAACCATTCTTAGCCTCCCTTATAGTTTTCCTTACAACTGCTTGAGATTTCTTAAACTTAATTAGGTTTTGGAAATTATTTGTTATTTTCAAAACTCTGAAAGCTTTGTTCCTATCTTTAATTGCTTTTTTGCATTCATTAGACCACCACGGCACTATTTTACTTAAATTCTTGGGTTTAGATTTAGGAATAGCTAAACTTGCAGCACTAATTATGCCAGCACTAATATCTTTGCATAAACTTTCTATATCTTTATTCATATCTACTACTGACATCATCTCATCACTAAACTCTCTAAATTTGTCCCAATCTGCTTTTTCTAATATCCATCTCTCATTTTTGACTTCATGCTCAATTGCAACTTCCATTCCTACTTGAATTTTAACAGGGAAGTGGTCACTACCTAGCGTTATCCTTCAATACCTCCCAATCACATTTGTCTGCTAATGACATTGTAGCTAATGTGAGGTCTATTGCTGATTCTGTTCCCCTAGCAATATTCAGTCTAGTCCCTGATCCATCATTCAGACAAACTAATCCTTCCTCATCCATAAATTCTAAAATCACTTCCCCATTGACATCATTCTTATCCCCCCACAAAGTACTATGTGCATTAAAATCACCACACCACATCACTCTCCCCTTTGTATCCTTCCAAATGTCTGCCAATTGGCTTAATTCTAATTGCCTACATGGATTATATAAATGTATTATCTCTATATTGCATTCATTTGACCAGACCTCTATTATTGTATATTCTAGATCCTTCTCTCTTTTAATTTCCCTTTATACAACAATTGGGAGGGAAAGTGAAAACTAGCGCCCCAAGTGGTTGCGTTCCTATCGAAGAGCAGCTCCAATGTTAAGTCCCATAGACCTATTTTTTTTAAAAATACTGTGAAGCCAAATCAGCGATCTTATCCACCAAAAATATTTTTCAGTGTCTATACAGTAATAATCTTCTAACTGTGAAAATGTCAGACCATATTTTGCCTTATTTAAAACAATCGAAATTACTCCTTTTGTTTCATAAACGAACTACAAAAAAGCCACTTTACCCTTCGACGTTACTCACGGTAGCATGGTTTGTTTATTAGCCTGGTTAGCATTGCCACTTAACACTTACTGCCAGCTCTTCATGTGAGCAGAAGCACAACACCAGTTATCCAGACATAAAGGTTATCACCACGCGGTTTACATCACCTTCCATTATTACAAAAATATGTAAGTGTTAAGCAAATTGCTGTATTGATCAGTTAGAGATTAAGTGCCCAAACCTGTGACGTCACATGCAACTGTAGTTTGTTATCACCATGTTACGACAAAAACTCAAAACAATTCAACTGATCCTAAAAATAAGGTATGACCACTTGAAGCAATAGAGGTGACCCCAGTGCCTAACATATGGAAGGCATTACATTAAGATCCCAATGTGCATCGAGATATATTTTTTCTAAAAAAAAATCCCATCCCCTCCGCTAAACTCTAGGAACGCAACCACTAGATGGCGATGAGATTACTTTCCCTCCCTATATGGGTTCTATGGAACTATTTATTTGTGTCTGATTGGCCGAGAGACGTTCCATGAGTTGGAATATCCCTGGACATTTCAACTCAGACTCAGCACAGCTAATAATAAATCACTCCGCGACACAATGTGAAGATTTGACACCCAGCTCTCCACTATTTCAAGCAATGGGTTACTCCTTAGCAAACCATAACGAAACAGTGCTTCACCACATCTGTGGATTAAGCCACACAGTCAACTCAATGTAAGTAAGATAAACGAGGATGTTAATTGTTCTCAGCATTGCCAGCATTGTGTATAATATGATTGTCACTTGGAGGAGACTTGTAGATAACGTTAGCATAATTAGCTAACCGCTGCTAACGTGCTAGCATCGTCACGTCAGGCTGTGCACAGTAGTGTAACATTTATTCACTATACATTAATAAAGTTGAGTGGTTCTGCAATGTAGATTATGTTTCCGTTTTTTTGCAGTACCATGTCCCTTACATGACATGGCCCAGTGTCCTTGTAACATGCATGCAGCAAACCTAGATATGAATGTGATTTCCACATTTCTTTCAAGAAGACATGTAAACCACAAAGACCCGTAACGAGGGGTTTGGAATGTTGGTTACCTAGCAACCAAGACGCTGTCTATTGAAAAGGGAACTATTTTTTGATGCGTAAGAACGATGTCGAAATTAACATTTTTAAACAATAATGGGGTGTTTTCAGATTATTTAATTTGTGGTAGAATTGTTGTATAAAAGCAATATAGCACTCGTGATCGTGGGATTGGTCATGGATATTCCCACGGCTGTTGTTGCCTGGCCGAACAACACCCGTGGGAATATCCATGACCAACCCCACTCTCACTCGTGCTATATTGCTTAAATATTGAATACCTTTTTGAACAAAAGTTATTCCCCACCTTTTCCCACTTCTCTATCTCTCCTTATTGAGGTATATCCTTTAATAATAAAATCCAGTTTGGGAATCAACCAGCTTTCCTGTACACAAATAACATTAGGTTTTACATGCATATCATCAATATATTTTTTAAATTCCTGCCCATTCGCTATTAAGCTCCTCGCATTCCAGAACATGCAGAACAATTAAGACCATTATGCATCCCCACCCCATGTCTGTGATTGTTGAACTTCATCATTAAGAATGTCTCTTACTTTTTCCCAAGGCATTCCCTTTACATCCAGGAATTTTTCGGCTGACTTAACAATTATTTTAATTCTTTCAGTTCTACTTTTGGTCTGTGCTGAACAATTAATTATCTCAGCCATGAAGAGCACAAAATCACCTTTACACTTTACACATTCCCTTACACCTTTAGACCCATCCTTCATTATTTCTACCGGTACACTTCTTGGGACTTTCTTAATTGCCTCTGCATAAGAAACACCCTGGACTATTTTAACTCGCTGTACCTCCTGCATTCTTTTATTAGCCTCACATCCACCATATGCTGCGCTATGTTCTCCTCCCCAATTACAACACTTTAGTTTTGCCCCCTCTTCACACTTTCCATATTCATGTTCACCACTACATTGCTACATCTTTTATTTGCCCTTGCATATCGCCGCTACATGCCCATATCTTTGGCATTTAAAACAACGCAGTGGTGGAGGGATATGTAAACCTTGACATCATAGCTCATGTAACCTATAAAGACTTTTCCTGGGAGTTTGTCTTCCTCAAAAGTTAACATTATTGATAGACTGTCACATATATTTCCATTCCATCTTGTTTTAAGTCGTTTTGCTTCCCTTATTTTAACATTGCTTATTCCTTCTTTCACTGAGTCCACTGACTCACTTAGAGGAATCCCTGAAATTACACCCCTAACAAACTTTTTGTCATACGCCAATGAACACTTCACTCGCTGTTCGTTTAGTTTATTTATCTTTATTGCTTTCTGTTGTTGCTCCTCATTTTTACATATTACCAGCAAAGAACCATTCCTCAATTTTTTAGCGCTCCTTACCTCCCCAATATCTTTACGTAGAGTTTTGGATAGTTGAGTTGGGCTCCACTCGTCAAATGTAGTTCCCTCTTGTAACAGTTTGATAAACACCTTGAACTCATCTTCACTCCTTTTCATCGTTTTAGTCCTTTATCAATAGGCGTGTTCAACTTCGACTGAGTCTGACTTGGTCTGGCTTACTACGTAAACGTGATCTTCAGAGCCTAGCCGGGAGCTACAACAGAGGGCAGCTCATCTATGGCAAGCCGTTCAAGACAAAACGTCTGTCCAAATAACGCCTCCACGTGTAGATTTTTTACTTCTTCAGGAGTAAAAAATAGACGTCTGAGCGTCAGACGTCAAATTTGTACATGTGCCACACGCGTCTGACGTCAGAGGTAAAAAAATGACGTCTGGGTGATTTGCTGCAATGCCAGAGCCTTTGTGCCAGAGTAGACACAGCATTGGCTGCTGGAAACAGGAAATGCAGCCGCTATAGTTGCAGCAGAAGAAACAAGATGCCAGAGCAATGTGCAGCATATTCCTGCTCAAATCGGTGGACCATCGCAAACAGGGCTCGGGGGATTACTTTTCACAAGTAAGATTTAACATTATCGTACTACTGGTTGTATTTTGTGAATGCAATATTACCAGAGAGTTGAAAAGGAGCAAGGATCTTTGTTATTGTATGTAAATCGTAGCCAGCTAGCTAGGCTACTTGCTAGGTGTTCAGGTGTTCACCCGGCTATGAACTGAGACTTGATGAGTCATATTCCATAACACTGACTTACATTACAACTGACACAAGAATGCTATTGTAGAAATGAATCAAATATTACTAATATAACATTGGCCGGCGAATTTTACACAAGTTGCACAGACTGTAGCCTATTATCGGGCAGTTGCTACTTGTAGCTTAGCTAGTAATAAGTGTGTTGGTGGTAGCTTCACTATTTCCTGAATAAAGTAACTTTTCAATAGCTTAACTTCTTTATATGAAGTAGCTTGGCCAAAAGCTACACTTTTGTCATGTGAAATTAGCACAATTTAAAGTAGCTTCCTATGTAGTGAACTAGCCTACTGCTGTGTTTGTGTTACTAAGCTTGCTACATTTGACTGGGGAGGTAGTTTTGTGTAGTGTTTTTCATGGCAGAGTAACTGATAGTTTCGCTCACTACAATTCAAAAGTAGCTTGCCCAACACTGTATTATTCACATGACTGATTCACAAAAATAAGATGCATCTCAAATCCCTTTTTATTCATTTATTTATTTTATATCTCCCCAGAACAACTGCCTTGCTCAAGGACTACCACAAATGAGCTGAACGGTCTCCTCACACCCCTGGAACTGAGGAAGTTGCAGCTCTACATTGCAGTACTGCAGGGCATCTGCTAGACTGTGACTGAATATTTGATTTATGAGCTCCACCTTCATCACCTTTTTGGTATGGCAACTGCTCTGTAGAATGAAAGTTCTGCTGTGTTTATTGCAAACAAAATTCCGCGATGTCTCCCGCGAGTCACGTCAGCAGACTGTAGCCTGTCTGTCCGGGATGAGCTGCCCTCTGTTGTAGCTCCCGGCTAGCCTCTGAAAATCACGTTTACGTAGAAAGCCAGACCAAGTCAGACTCAGCCGAAGTCGAACAAGCCTAATAGGCGAGTTCGACTTGCGGCAGATCTGTGCAGATCTGACTTGATGTGATGCATACTGGGATGGACGCAATGCTTGCTGGTTAGAAATTCTGTCCGACTTCTGTCAGCCGGGGAGGGACTTACCACCGTGACACCATGTCACATGACCTTAAAATATCGCGGGAGTCTTAGCCTGCAGACCAGGGGGTCAAGAGCGTGCAGATTAGCTTCGGCATGTTAGCATACGCCATTTTCAAATATGGC
Source organism: Alosa sapidissima (assembly GCF_018492685.1). Classification (NCBI taxonomy): domain Eukaryota; kingdom Metazoa; phylum Chordata; class Actinopteri; order Clupeiformes; family Clupeidae; genus Alosa; species Alosa sapidissima. The sequence goes on from NC_055964.1 coordinate 1,089,747, forward strand.
GCTGCATGGAGCATTTGGAACCAGCTCCGTGCACGAAAATCCGTGTTGGGCACGAGCTCTCATGCGCGTACATGTTGGTGGGCGGGTCCCTATCCGGCGGCTACAGCCAAACGTTATTCAGTGCGTATTTCTTGAGGAGCCTATGAGAAGACGTGCATATTATGGTTGTTTATCCATCATATGACAAATAAAGAAAATTGTATTGATCTTGTTTCGTTGTTGTTTGTCCCGAACAAACATAGCCTAAACATGATTAAAGACAATAAATTACACAACAGTGGCATAAAGACCTTGCCAGAGGCTGAAGCACTAGGCTACTACATTTAAACACAATTATTGCCGCGAGGCATTCCAGCCTACGAATTTAATAAAAAGTAAACCATGCATAATTTAAAAAAAAAAAAAATCAATTTAGGCTACTTCGCTATGCAATAAGGTTTCCATTAGAGCACAGCGCACGTTCAATGAATGAAGGAAAGGTCTTGTCTCGCAATAAACAGCTGGAAATTCCAACACTTTTTCAACTACACGAAACTTTAAAGTGATCATCAAATACCCTCTAGATTTAAATGCCCATCAGTCTCAACATTTAACTATATAATAAAAGTCAAAAAGTAAATTAAATCCCATACCAAAACCGAAAATCGTCTGCGTTTGATAGCCTGGTATGCCGCTCCAAACAAAACGTATGTCTCACAATAACGTACAATGTAAGAAATAAAGGTCTGCCTCGAATAAGCCTACCTCAAAAAAATACCTGTGCTTTGCGCAGCCTAAGTAAATAGCAGACCCCGGACATAATTTAGGATTTACGGAAAGTATGCAATCATACGATGTTGGACGCCTGGCAATGCTCTGGCCGTCTACTGTGCCTCTGACACCGCTGCCTCATTTGGATGGTAACTCCACAGGTGAGCGCGAAGATTGGATGTTGTGGATGCGTAAGTAAACTGTTTTTTGCTGAGTCCGCAGACAACATTCTCTTTAACGGTTACTTTACCATCTGCGGTGTACAACTCAAAGTAAAGACACCACATTTTAGATGAGTTGGGGACGTAATTGTCCGCTCAGGCTGACCGTTCTGTGCGTTATCTTCAATAATATAATATTTAATATCTTAATAAATAATATTATTTTCAAAACAGGGTGGCTATTGAGGGCTCTGGCTCCAGTCATTATTGTGGCTACTGGCTATTATTGGCTTGATTTGGTCATGGGCGCTAGAATACGTTTAGAGCACCCGGTATGAGATGGCAAACAATAAAATAAAAAACAAACTAATCATAGACTGTAAAAATGCGCTACACTTGGCACTAAAAACCGAATAGTTTATTTATAGTTTGACTATGGATATTTCACGTCATGTTCGAATGCATATTTGCAGCAGGACAGCAGGCAGACCGCTCTTAGTTAGAGCCGCTCTTATCCAATGAAATTAAGTTGCGCTTCAGGGCGACTCCACTCGGACTCCATGCGCGTTCCCGAGCAACTTTTTCTTCTTCTTGTTATGAGGCAAGGACTTTATGTGCATTATCGCCACCCTCTTACTGGATGACGACTCTCTTTTTACAGAATATCCAATAAAAATCGACGTTGGTCCATGCGTCATTTCCAGCTTTGTAACTTGACGCATGGTCAGAGCCGACTGGCGCTGGATCCGAACCCCAGTGTTCAAGATGGCGTTGACTATGAATTGGCCGGATTTACTAGCCTAGCCTCCACCATTCATTTGTATGGAGGGCAGGACTTAGTCACTCTCTCCAGTTATATATAATACCTCCATGCTGCAGACAGATCTTGCAGTTGCCTTCCACGAGCTGCACGAGCTGAAACACGCCCTCATGACGTCAGTTCAAAGACGTGATAGAGCCATTTGGGAGGAATGTCGTCATGACGATTATGACGGGAGGCTCATGCTGCTTCCTTATGTTGGAATATGTGAAAATAAACAGAAATCGAAGGGATACCTTCTTATACGTGATTTCTGCAACAATGGTAGGCTAGCCTACTGAAAACGTTTGGATATTCTGTTATTTTCTGCTGTTGGCTAAATAGATAGACACACATATAGGGAAAACACTTGATATTGAATTTATGTGCTACAATGCAGGCCTGTTAACTGTATGACAACAGTGGTTTATTTAAACTACATCATAAGAATTTATTTCGTCAGTCATCATGCTCATTTTAATGAGTAGGAATGAAAGTTCTTCTGTGTTTATTGCAAACAAAATTCCGCGATATCTCCCGCGATGTCTCCCGCGAGTCACGTCAGGCAGACTGTAGCCTGTCTGTCCGGGATGAGCTGCCCTCTGTTGTAGCTCCTCCCGGCTAGCCTCTGAAGATCACGTTTACGTAGAAAGCCAGACCAAGTCAGACTCAGCCGAAGTCGAACAAGCCTATTCGTCTACGCTCCTTTCCTCCAGATGCCGCCATAGAGCTCAGTTCCACTGCTGCCATCCGCCGCCCTTCTTCTTCTTCTTCTTCTTTCCTTTAATGGCAGATTACATCGTTTAATTGATGTATACCGCCACCTACTGTACAGGAGTGTGTAGAGTGATGCTATTGGAGGTTTTGGCTATTCAATCAGAAAGGTGTAAAAATAAATCTAGAGATAATAAATAATAACAAAACAGAAACCAACAAATAAACAACCAATCAAAACCAAACCAAAATTTAAATTATTTTCATTAACTCAGTGTTTTTCAGGAAAACAAATAAGGCTCTAATTCTATCTACTTGCATTCCTTGTTCCCCAAGAATATCCTCTGTTCTCATCCAATTCTTGCCATGTTTGTCTCTGTTCTCTGTATCTTCCACATCTAAACAAAACATGCCCTACATCTTCCAGTGTTTGGCACTCTATGCATCCCATTCTTAATCTTGTGTACACTATTTCTTCTTTTCTATTTTGCATATTCATTCTTTTTCCTCCAATGTTTTTCTGATTGTTGTAATAGTGTCTTGTATAGCACTTGTTGGAGTTGTTTTAATAGCACCTATGGCCATTCTTAATGCTCTAAACTGAATTCTGTCCAACTTAGTTAACTTAGTTTTACATGCTGTGCTATATACTAGACTTCCATAATCTATAATTGACCTTATTAATGCTATGTAAATATCCATTAAAGATTGCTTATCTGCTCCCCAGTTATGTCCGGTAATCATCCTCATCAAGTTCAGGACTTTTTTACATTTGGTTTCGACATAATGCACATGATATTTCCATGTAAGTTTTTCATCCATCCAAACTCCTAAGTATTTAAATTTCACAACTCTTTTCAAAATTTGATTATACATAAATAAATGATGGTCCTCAGCCATTTTCTTTCTTGTAAAGTACATAACATTTGATTTTTCAATAGAAAATTTGAATCCCCAATCCACTCCCCATTGCTCTAATATTTGAATTTTCTTTTGCATAATTGTTGTTATATATGAAATATTTCTGCCTCTTTTCCATATTACCGCATCATCTGCATACAGTAATCCATCACTTCCTTTTCCTAGTTTGATAAATATATAATTAATCATTAAATTAAATAAGATGGGACTGATTACACTTCCTTGAGGAATTCCAGTCTCCACTTTAAATTCATCTGAATTTTCTGAGTCTACTCTGACTTTAAAAGTACGTTGGGAAAGGAAGTCCAGTATGAAATTATACATCTTCCCTCCAATTCCCATTCTATCCAGTTTGATCAATAGCCCTTCTCTCCACATAGTATCATATGCCTTTTCTATGTCTAAAAACACGGCCACCATTACCTCCTTCATAATCAGTGTTTTCTCCACTTCATTACACAGCTTCACCAAAGCATCTGCCGTAGATCTACCCTTTCTAAATCCAGTTTGATAATCTTTAAGAACACATTTCTTTTCCAGAAAATAATTTAATCTTGCCACTATCAGTTTCTCCATTAACTTTCCTAAATGTGACGTCAGTGCTATAGGCCTGTAGTTCCCTGGATTGCTTGGCTCTTTTCCTGGCTTAGGGAAAGGAAGAATAATTGCCTTTTTCCATATCTTTGGTAATTTGCCCTTATTCCATATGTTATTGAACAATTCTAATACCTTAACCAATAATCCATCAGGTAGTTTCCTAAACATAGCGTAACATAAATTATCAGGTCCTGGTGAGGAGTAACCAGTAGTATTTAAGGCCATTTTAAGTTCTGACATAGTAAATTACTCTTGTTTAGTATTTAATATATTTTTATTTTCCTTCAAAATTTCCTCTTTTCTCTTTTTGAACATTTCATCTATGATTTCCTTTATGAATGTCAGCAAACTTTTCCCCCAAAATATTTGCTTTATCAGCATCTGAAATAGCTTTATTTCTTCCATCATTTAACACTGGCATTTGCGATGGTTTATTCACCCCTTGCAGACACGTGACTTAAGTCACGTGATGGCTCCATGCTGGACGGCAAAACGATGGGAGACGGACGGCAAATTACATTATGTCATAAAGATTATGATGAACTGAACACCATTACTATAACATCTTTGTAGTTCAATGTATTGCTGTTTGGGGTCTGATAGTCAAAGAAGATGCCAGTGATGTTGTTAGATGAAATGGGTCATGATCGCAAATGTAAAGTTATTAAAACTGGTGGTAACAGCAAGGGGAGATAACGTTACGTTAGGCTACTGTAATTAACATTATGGTAAATGGTAAACACCCATAAGTATTTCTGGACTAAAATATTGCAAAGCGATTTGGTTACTTTATTTGTCTTGCTTTTATCAGTTGTAACATAGTCAAAACGTTAAGAATGTCATATCAGAACATGAAATAATAACTAGCTGCCACACTTAGAAGCTAGCTATTCTAGCTAACGTGTATCGTAGCTCATAGTGCTAGGGCTAATGTAACTCGTCAGTTTGTACGTTGCCCAGCGAATAAACTTACTTCTTACATGTCTTAAGTTAAAGAATTGAAAGAAATAGGAAATTTAAAAAAAACTTGAACGGTATTATCTGTTTACATTCAGATCTTGCCAAAGACTTTGCCTAAGTGCTATCTGCCGTCCTGTTCAGAGTCTATGGTTGCTATAGCAACCGCTGCTGTGCTTTATACACTGAGGAGATAAGCATGCAATTGTGGTTGAAATACTCCCGAAACACAAAGAAAACAAACCAAAATATATCTATGCAAGAACATGGGATGTTGTTGTATTCCAAACAATAAGCCAACAGTCATGGAAGGGCATTATACGGTTAAATCTCACTATAATCTCCTAGCTGTGCGACATGTCCCATTACAACCCATTGATTTGATTCCTGTTCTTGCCGTCCACTAGGCTATTTTGCTGTGGCGCGAACAAAATGTGACGTCACTTGCAAGGGGTGAATACTTACCTGTCATTTTCTTCACCATCATCCACATCTTACCTAAAGTTGTTTCTCTTCCAATTGTTGAATAAAATTGTCTCCATGCTTCTTTCTTGGTTTCTTTAATTACCTTCCTTGTTAGAGCTTTTTTCCTTTGATAATCTACAAGATTATCCATTGTTAAAGTGTTACGTAGTTTCTTAAATGCTTTATTTCGATCTGCTACTGCATCTGTACATTTATCATTCCACCATGGTATATTTCTTCTTTTGTTTTGGCTTTTACTAATTGGAATACTCTGACTTGCTGCACTTAAAATAATGTTACTTACAGAATCATTCATTCTATCTATCGACTCTTCCAGGCCTAAAGATGGATTATTTATTTGATCATTACAACATTCCACATACTTAACCCAGTTGGCTTTCTGAAAGCACCATTTGTGGTTTATATAATTTTGCTGTATATATACATTTGTTTCTATCTTGCATAGAATTGGAAAGTGATCACTACCAATACTTGTATTTTGTTCCACTTCCCATTCACTAAATCTATTAGCTATTTTCCTATCCACTAAAGTTAAGTCTATACATGATGTCTCATTTTTATATATATTTATACGTGTACCAGTGCCATTGTTTAAACACACCAGCATTCTATCATTGATAATTTCTTCTATAATTTCTCCATTTGCATCTGTTATTTTGCTTCCCCATAATGTATTATGGGCATTGAAATCCCCACACCATATTTCTCTATGACCTTTTCCCTTATAAATACTCTTCATTAAGTCATTTGATAGTTCTTTACATGGATTATAATAGTTGATAATTATCAAATTACCTCTATCCTCTTTATTAACTATTTCAGTTACAATACATTCATATCCTTCAGATACCTTTATTGGGCTGTATGATATTCCTTCTTTAACAAATGTCAAACACCCCCCTCCTCTATCTATCTCTCTATCATATCTTATACTATTGTATCCTTTTAAAACAAAGTCTAGTTGTGGCTTTAACCATGTTTCTTGGATGCATATAATATCAGGTTTAATTGGTAAATTTACATAACTTTTGAATTCCTGTCCATTTGCAATTAAACTTCGTGCATTCCACTGAAAAATAGAAAAAAACATAATCCATTTAACTAGTATGTATTCCATCATGATTAATATTTAACATTTCATGTACTTCATCAGCCTTTGCTATGATCCCCAAGTAATTATTAGCTGCTTCCACTACTGATTTTATTCTATCACTTTTCTTAGCATGCTGTATAGTGACATTGACTATTGAACAAATGAATGCAACAAAATTGTTCTTGTTTACCAACATTGTATCTTCTGATATTTTAGCCTTATATTCATTAATATCTGAGATAGCAGTGTGTATAATTTCCTGCTGAGTTCTTTCCCTGTCATGACCTCTGTTATTCTCTCTACCTCTGTCTGAAGTTTCAGCAGAGTCCCTTCTTCTGCTCTGTTCTGGTGTATGGGCAGGCCTCCGATTGATTCTATCATTATCATTCATTTTCTTAAGTGCTTCTGCATATGATACTTGATGTGTAACCTTATATTTCTGAATTTCTCTTGCCTCTTTTTGCTTTTCACATCCCCCATAAGCTGCACTATGCTGGCCTCCACAATTACAGCATTTTAATTCAGTTATTTCCCCACAGTTACCATATTCATGTTCCCCTCCACATTTAGCACATCTGATCTTACCTCTGCATTGTGTTGCTACATGTCCAAACCTTTGACATTTAAAGCATCTTAATGGGGGTGGGATGTATTCCCTCACTGGATAACTCATATATCCCATTTGAACTTTAGTAGGCATTTCCACCCTAAAGTATAGCAAAATCGACAAACTCTCAACTTTCTCTTTTCCTTTAGTCAGCCTTTTTGCATCCATAAGCTCACCTCCTTTTAGACTATTTTTGATTTCTTCAATGGAAACAGATATCGGTATTCCTGTAATCACTCCTCTTGATTTTGATGTTGCACCTGGTATGTGTGATGTGATCTTGACCCCATTTAGTTTTTCTTTGCTTAGTACTTTTTTACGCTGTTCTTCAGATGCTGCAAATATAAGCAATCTACCATTTCCCATGAATCTGGCATGATTGATTTTGCCTATCTCTTTCTCAATTGCTTTCATTACATGTATTGGGTGTAAATCAGGACCTCCATATTGATCAAACACTACTACAACTTTAAATGTTTCACTTAATTGTTTATTAGCACTCTTCTTAACTCTGCTTTCTTCAATCTTACTCCGTTTAACAGTGTCTAACGACACCACGCTACTACTGGAATCCGACCTCAGTCTAACCTGCTTTCTCCTAACTTCTTCCCAGAACATCTCATTATCTTTATCCATAGTCAATGGATCTAAATCTTTGAGATACTTCAAATAACCATCTGATTTAGCTGCCATCAGTCACTCTACATTCACTGTACAGTAAAGCTTTTTATTTACCAACTCCGAATGATACGAACGTGTCTTTCACCAACAGCAACCCGGAACCGGAAAATCCACCTTCTGCTCCCACTCTTGGATGTGGGTTCAGAAAGATCTCACTACCAGAGCCCGTCTACGGAGAGCCTTGCCACTCCGTATTAAGTCCCATTATACCGAATTTTGGATGCATTTACACCAGAGTTCCACTGGGGGCGATCGCCATGAGTGTAGAATGAATGGGAGTCAATGGAGCTAGACAGCTAAATTGGTCTCTTTCACCTGATTGTCGTTGACAAATCTCAGATTTGATTGTAGTTTGTATAACTTCAACATGGGTTATAGGTCAAAAGTTGAATGAACAAGTACTAATGTCCTTTTGATTTCTTACAGGTTGGGTCGTTGTTGCACATAACACGCTAGCATTGTGCTAATGAATGACGTCATTGACACATTTGAAAGGCTTTTTAGAACAATTAAGTGACTCAACCAAGTGTATTTTCTTTGCCTCCCCTTTCAAATGCAATACTCAAATTACTTGAAAAAAAATGATATCCCAAGAAAAGTGGATTTTGAGGGGTACAGCTCCATAGACCTCCATGCATTCTGCACTCGTGGACGAGCGCCCTCATGTGGAACCACAGAAGGAACTGCAAACCAAGTTTTCCGAGAGTGGCAGTTCTCCCCTTATTAGACAATAGGCATGTTCGACTTGGACTGAGTCTGACTTGGTCTGGCTTTCTACGTAAACGTGATCTTCAGAGGCTAGCCGGGAGGAGCTACAACAGAGGGCAGCTCATCCCGGACAGACAGGCTACAGTCTGCCTGACGTGACTCGCGGGAGACATCGCGAGAGATATCGCGGAATTTTGTTTGCAATAAATACAGCAGAAATTTCATTCTTACTCATTAAAATGAGCATGATGACTGACGAAATAAATTCTTATGATGTAGTTTAAATAAACCACTGTTGTCATACAGTTGACAGGCCTGCATTGTAGCACATAAATTCAATATCAAATGTTTCCCCTATATGTGTGTCTATCTATTTAGCCAACAGCAGAAAATAACAGAATATCCAAACGTTTTCAGTAGGCTAGCCTACCATTGTTGCAGAAATCACGTATAACAAGGTATCCCTTCGATTTCTGTTTATTTTCGCATATTCCAACATAAGGAAGCAGCATGAGACTCCCGTCATAATCATCATGAGGACATTCCTCCCAAATGGCTCTATCACGTCTTTGAACTGACGTCATGAGGGCGTGTTTTAGCTCGTGCAGCTCGTGGAAGGCAACTGCAAGATCTGTCTGCAGACTCCCGCGATATTTTAAGGTCATGTGACATGGTGTCACGGTGGTAAGTCCCTCCCCGGCTGACAGAAGTCGGACAGAATTTCTAACCAGCAAGCATTGCGTCCATCCCAGTATGCATTGTGTTCAACCCAGCATGCATCACATCAAGTCAGATCTGCACAGATCTGCCTCAAGTCGAACACGCCTATTCTCTGTCACTACCGACCTCCTGAACGTTTCTTCTTCTCGCTCCGGTTTTTCTTCTTCTTCTGTAAACTTTGTTTGCAGTCTAAATGCGTTACCGCCATCTTCTGGATTGAGGTGTGATTTCATTAGTCTACATAGGCTACTCAGTTTTGACACTTGAAGTAGTGCAGTGATTTTTGTAAGGAATATTGTTATTTTTATATTTAATTATTTGTTTGACACAGTAGGTTATTTTACAAAGGAACTTTCTCTCAAAAAGTATGTGTTGGAAATAACACATTGATGTGTTTAGGTAAGGACAACACAGTTTGTGTTGTTTCCAACACAAGTTGTGTTATTTTCAACACATATTGTGTAACAAATAACAAAAGCAATGTGTTGGAAACAGCACAAACTGTGTCCTTACCTAAATGTGTTATTTTCAACACAAGTTGTGTTATTTTCAACACATATTGTGTAACAAATAACAAAAGCAATGTGTTGCAAACAACACAAACTGTGTTGTCCTTACCTAAACACATCAATGTGTTATTTCCAACACATCCTTTTTCAGAACTTGAAATGCAACAACACTTTTGTTTCCTTCCATCCCCTAGTACCTGTGCTGGAACTTCACTTTTTGTTGGATCAGTCTAAAATTTTAGAAAATAGATTTAGGCCCACATCACTTACAATCATGCTTAGGCCCACATACAGATTTTCACCCTGAATGCTTGACAATGGCATAGAGTCTGAACAAATAACTACTTTCCGAGAGCTTAACTTACTGCATTGAAAAGTTAATAGCCATTATTTATACTGAAAAAATTAAAGAAGATCTCATGTCCTCTTTTTATTGACATGTTGAAGACAGCTGCTCATGTTACCTGAGGTTGGCTCTTTTGATGGATCTACCTTTACGGTGTCATGACTAGATATTGTTGCATGTTTTGAAATACTTCTAGATTTATGTTCTTTGTTTCATCATATTCACTAGGGGCATGCAAAACCTGCTCTGCAGGTTAGTTGAGCCATTAACTCATTGAATGCCAAGCTGTTTTCGGGAGCTTTGTCCTAGAGTGCCAGCAATCTAGACCATTGTTGATGATTTTTGTACAGCCACAGCATATTCTGTATTATAGCTATGAACACATACAATAGCTCGATTAAAAGGTGAGACTTTAAGCTCTCGGTGGGTATTTCTACACGCCTCTGTTCCTGAGAAATCTCAAGCTAAACATATAGTTTTCATCAAAATCGCTGTTTTTTTTTCTAGAAATGGAGATATAACGTCTTTCATGAAATATGAAGTGTTGCCTGTTACTTACTTGGGTAAACTTTCTGGGAAGTGATCAGCGAGACCTGGCGAGACTGCCACCTAGTGATAGACCCACGAAAATGGCCTGGTTTTGACCTGACGTGCATGTGTCACTGATTCGACCCAAAGCGACAACCGAGTTATGATAAAATGTCCAGATAAGAGTTTCACGATCGTCATATATTTCATTTCCATTCATCACAGAGTTCCCAAAATCACATATAAGGTGTGTTAGAGTGTCTAGTTTCGTAATTAAAAAAAAAAGCTAAAAACGTAATATCACGTTTTTGGCACTGAACGCATTTTGGCACTCAATGAGTTAAAAGCGATCAAAAGTTCAAAAAAACTGTGCTGAATGGCTGTATTGCAGGAGGGTGGGATGTATTTATGGATGCTGGAGAGCATACAGTAGTGTTTGCCCGTTTTCAGTTCCAAAACTCCCCTAATCCAGAAACTGGCATGGAAAAGCGCTGCCATCTTTTTCCATTGTCTCTTATGGGAGAGTTGCCACTCTGTTTTCTCTAGAGCTCTGGCAAGGAGGCCATTGACACCCATTTCCAATGCTCCAAAAACCCAGGCACAAATCAAAATTGCTAATTTGCATCGGGCGGGCTTTATATGATAACCGATAGAGCAATGCATACAAAACAATAAATGGCTGCGCTGACAGCAACAGGGTTAAACAGATATGGACTATGCATTTTCTTTGGAATTAAAGAGTAAAGAAAACAGAGGATGATACTCCCATAAGAGACCGTGGAAAAAGATTGCAGCTTTTCCAGTTTTTTGTTACCGTCTATGGGCAACACTACCTGCAATCAGAGACACCTGTCTGATTTCCAGTCATAGTCACATGTTTCTCCATTGGCCTCCAGTGATTGTTGCTCCCACTAATGGTGGCGCTATTAACATACGTTCTGGAGCCCAATATCTATAGATCGCAACAGTCCCGCCCACTGCCAATTCCGGAAGTAAGAATTCTCTTTCTCCATTGACAACTGGAGTATAAGCCATAACATTGTAACCGTCCATGGTAGACTTAAAACCAGCTACGACATGACTAAGCGATCATACGTGCTCATATAGACGCCAAAAGTTAATGGGGCATCAACCTTGTTTTGAGAAAAAAAAATTATTCATGAAAAGTTCTACACTACCCAAAATCCTAACGTGTAAAAGCCGGTAAAAGCAGAGCCTTTTATTGGTAGATCGCTGTTGACATGGAAATGTTTATGCCACTGTTCCCTGTCGCCTGTCATGTCATCACTCACTGGAATCATGGATACCGAGGCTGTCAGAACCGATGCGTGGCCGTCTGATAAAAACTGTTGTGTTCTCATCTTTAAAATTTACTCAATGGAAACAATAGGAAGTTAGTCATCTTCTTGTGTGAGATTAAAATAGAAGCATGTTTTAAACTATCGTTAGGCTGCAAATGTTTGAAATGTGTAGGTTTAAAAAGGCTCATGGGATGAGTAGTTCCTTCACTCAAAAAATTAAAATATGTATGCAGTCTTGTACTCAGGGGTGTCGGCAACGTCATTAGTTTCTGACAGCGCTACTCGACCAGGGTTCGACCAAGGGAAAAAAGGTTCTGGGAGGGTGTTTGGCTCGGGGTCATGGTGCAAAGGACCCTAGGGTGAAATTACTCCAAACCATCGCTTTAACTTTTGAGGAAGACAAACTATGGAGTAAAACTTGTGTCACCTTAAACCGAATTTGAATAGGAATTTGAATAGGAATTTGAGCAATTGTATTGGAAAAACGAATTTGAATAGTATATGTTGAAACTGAATTCATTAGATTGGAACTGAATCCCAGCCAACTTGAAATTGAATATAATATTTTGAAATCGAACTCATTTGCTCTGATACATAAATTATCCTGACTGAAAATTTCGCTCTTGGAATTTTCACATTCAGTTCTCACAATTCAGTTTCAAAACGTGAAATTCAATTTCAGTCTACCGAGACAAAAAGGATACAAGGATACAAGGAAGTTTATTGTCACATGCATATAGTTACTGGAAGTAAGAAATGCAGTGAAATTATGTCTGGTGTCAGCCTATTTGTGCATTAATGGGGGGGGGGGTAAAAAGTGCAGTAGAAGAGGGGTTTAGTAGATTAAGTGGCAAGGGCTGCATAAAAAAGGTGGGGGAGGATTGGGATTGGGTGGGGGGCACCAACAACAGTGTGCAGCAAGTATGTAGATGAGGCTTACTGTAGCAAGCAGTGTGCTGTATGTATGTGAAGTGATGACAGTGATGATGTAAGTGTGTGTGTTGGGTGGGGTGGGGGGGGGGGGGGGGCAGAAAGGCTAGGCAATCAAGGACATGGGTAGATGGAGGAGAAATCAAAAATGGTAAATAAAAAGTGTGCGAATAATAAATAAAAAAGCTGGTAGCTAAGGAAGAGCAATCGAGTGCAGAGCTATTGTGATCACGTGACTAGTGCCGAGCGCGAAGAAAAGAGCATAACACCCTCTTAGCGAGCTGTCTCCTGAACCAACCCACTGATTTTTATAGATCAGTGCCTGAACCTCCTTACAGTGTCGGACAGAAAAAGAAGACATGGAAGCGACTGGCACATCTAAAAACCTCCAAGTAAGTTGATATCATATGGCATGTCTGTTAACGTTACTTTATATGTATGTGAATATAATGTACATTATATGCTAGCGCTGGCTGGCTAGCCAGCATAGTTTCATCGACTAGCAGCTAAGTTCAGAACCAGTTAGGCTACTATAACGTTACTCTTTGATAGAACAATATGATTGGTCATTGTCATATCATTGTGGCTTTTACAATCTCTGGTTAAACTGTAACATTCATGGAGCAAAACTGGATATGTCCCCCTAGTTAAGCTTTCTTCATCGTTGTGTTGTCTGTTAGCTGATGCTACGTGGGGCCATTTTTTGTGGGCAATGCTGCCGTGCCGTGATGTTGCTAGGCAACTGGATTGCGATAACTTTGTTAGCAAATGGTAGCTAGCTTCTAATAGAACTAGTTTTAAACTGAATATGTTTTATATCGATAATATGATCAAGACTCAAGAGACCCTAGTTTAACAGTATTTCTACAGGCTGATTTATGCTTCTTCATCGACTCCATGCAGATTTTGTAAAAGTTATTGAGAAATAGACACAGTATATTACAGTAACCTAACTAGTAACTTTAACCGTGTGCTGTCTTGATACTTCTGTTTCAGTCATTTGTGTGTAGATTGCAAATCGTGTTGTATGGCGATAGAAATGTCATTGGTTCTTAATTAACTCATTGTATTGACCAAGTCATGTCTGTGTGCAGAGAAGGTGTAATGATATATTATGATGTATACGATGCAAGGTATGAATGTGTGTGTGTGAGAAACAACTGATTGTCTCTTAGGTGCACAGACTTGTCTGTATCCTGATTGCCTGATGCTTATGAGACCTCTTTGCGCAGAGATGAACGAGAAAGACTCACAGTAGACCTTTAAGCTAACCACTGATTGTTTGGGTTTTATTTTCATAGGTTGACAGGCCTCAATGAACAGTGGACAGTGAGATAGACTGAGGACAATGGACCTTTGCACTGGCACCGACCAGACATGGACACCGAAACTTGATTTCTCTTAATGAATATCTTTGCTAGATGAAACACATATTGTAAAACACTTTACACACTAATAAACATGTCCACTGTTGTTTTCTCTGGAATTTATTTGTTTGCCATTGGTGGTGATGGATTTCCAAATGGATTTCCAAGTGTTTGGGCAATCTAAATTTTACAGTTTATGTGTGTAATCAGCTGATATTAGATATGATGCAATTGCAAAATCATGTAGGTTTGTCCTTTGGCAACATCTGACAACATAAGGAAGATCAGACCTTATCTGACACAGGATTCCACACAACGTCTTGTTCAGGCCATGGTCATCTCCAAGCTGGACTAAGTATAAGTATATATACTTTTTTGATCCCGTGAGGGAAATTTGGTCTCTGCATTTAACCCAATCGGTGAATTAGTGAAACACAAACATCACACAGTGAACACACAGTGAGATGAAGCACACACTAATCCCGGCGCAGTGAGCTGCCTGCTTCAACGGCGGCGCTCGGGGAGCAGTGAGAGGTTAGGTGCCTTGCTCAAGGGCACTTCAGCCACAGCCCACTGGTCGGGGCTCGAACCGGCAACCCTCCGATTACAAGTCCAGAGTGCTAACCAGTAGGCCACGGCTGCCCCAATTATTGTAATTTACTATTAGCTGGCTTACCTGCTTGTGTAGTAAGATTGTTACAGCTGATTCAGAATGCTGCAGCGCGCCTGGTCTTTAATCAGCCAAAGAGGACATATGTAACTCCTCTCCTAGTTACTCTCCATTGGCTCCCTATAGTAGCCAGAATTAAATTTAAATCTCTCACTTTGGCCTATAGGACACTGACCGGATCTGCTCCTTGTTATTTTAATTCAATGATCAAGACGTACATCCCCAACTGCCCACTGCGGCCTTCTGAAGAGCGTATGTTGTGTCGACCAGTCATAGGTCAAATTACTTGATGACCAGTCATAGGTCAGAAGACTTTTCCTCATTGGTTCCATGTTGGTGGAATGAGTTTCTCTGTTCCTGTGATAGTTTTGGGTCTTTTAACAGGGGTCTAAAGACACATCCGTTCAACATGCATTTAGTTCATTAACACTTATGGTTTGCATAGTATTGTTTTATTTTCATTAGGCTGTTGATTAATTTGACATTGTTGTTTATTATTGATATTCTCCATAATGTTACCATGCTATTGTTATTTTTATTATATTATTGACTGAATGTACATTATTGATTATTGCTATTTTCCCTTTTTTCTCATTGTTTGTGTCATTAGGCTATTGATTGAATTGACATGGTTGTTTATTATTGCTATTCTCTATTATAGTCTGACCAACATCTTAATTTGTTCCCTGTTAAATTTTAAGTATTATATTGTTTTGTATTTGTATGTTGCTTTGGACAAAAGCGTAACTGGAATTGCAAATAAAGGTAGCCTACACATCATAGTATTACAAGAGTGGCTTTAAATGTAAGAAAACGGTAATGATTTGTCCTTTGTGGTCATTCAAACATGTAGATTTTTATTCCCATACTAGGTTGTTGCCTTTTCTATCCAGTAGGTGGCAGTCCAGGATAAGAAATAGAGCAGTAGTTGAGTAGGAAAAACGAAAACGAGAGAAAGTTATGCCCATGACATTTTAAAGAATGACAGGCTGGAAGTTTGCATTAGTAGCCTACTGCAATTGGTAGACAATACATTGATGTTTGATGGCTAGCTGGGTAATTCTGTATTTCAAGGACTGACAGGCTGGAAGTTTGAAATGTAATAGGCCTACTGCAAAAATTGTTTTAGCCTATTTGTTTAAAATTACAAAAACGGTAGGTAAGACAGTACATCGATGTTTGATTGCTAGCTGGGTAGTTCTGTATTTCAAGGATTGACAGGCTAGAAGTTTTAGATGTAATACTGCAAAACATTTCTTATTTGTTTAAAATTACAAAAACGGTAGCGCTAGGTACCGAGGCTAGCAGCTACATCGATGTTTGATGGCTGGATAGCCTAGGCTAGTTCTGTATTTCAAGGCTTGACAATCTAGAAGTTTGAAATAATACTGCAACAGATGTTTTATTTGTCTAAAATTACATAAACGGTAGGTAAGACAGTAGGCCTACAATCGGAATGTGTTTTATGAATCATGCAGATCTAATAACCGTGCAAACCAGGTGCCCACACTATGCTCTTTGCTTCGCCAGAGCCCTTTTACTTATTAGACATTCTCTGGCTTCGCGCTCGGCACTAGTCACGTGATCACAATAGCTCTGCACTGGATTGCTCTTCCTTAGCTACCAGCTGTTTTTGTCTCGGTAGACTGAAATTGAATTTCACGTTTTGAAACTGAATTGTGAGAACTGAATGTAAAAATTCCAAGAGCGAAATTTTCAGTCAGGATAATTTATGTATCAGAGCAAATGAGTTCAATTTCAAAATATTATATTCAATTTCAAGTTGACTGGGATTCAGTTCCAATTTAATGAATTCAGTTTCAACATATAGGCCTACTATTCAAATTCGTTTTTCCTATACAATTGCTCAAATTCATATTCAAATTCATATTCAAATTCGGTTTAAGGTGACACAAGTTTTACTCCATAACAAACTCCCAGGAAAAGTCTTTATTGGTTACATGAGTTATCATGTCAAGGTTTACATCCCTCCACCACTGCATTGTTTTAAATGTCAAAGATATGGGCATGTAGCGGCGATATGCAAGGGCAAACAAAGATGTAGCAAATGTAGTGGTGAACATGAATATGGAAAGTGTGAAGAGGGGGCAAAACTAAAGTGTTGTAATTGTGGAGGAGAACATAGCGCAGCATTTGGTGGATGTGAGGCTAATAAAAGAATGCAGGAGGTACAGCGAGTTAAAATAGTCCAGGGTGTTTCGTATGCAGAGGCAATTAAGAAAGTCCCAAGAAGTGAAGGATGGGTCTAAAGGTGTAAGGGAATGTGTAATAAATGTGTGATAAATTAAAAAAAGATACATTGATTGTGAGTAAAGGTGATTTTGTGCTCTTCATGGCTGAGATAATTAATTGTTCAGCACAAACCAAAAGTAGAACTGATTGTTCAGTCAGCCGAAAAATTCCTGGATGTAAGGGGAATGCCCTGGGAAAAAGTAAGAGACATTCTTCAACAATCACAGACATGGGCTGGGGATGCATAATGGTCTTAATTGTTCTGCAATGGAGCTTAATAGCGAATTGGCAGGAATTAAAAAAATATGTTGATGATATGCATGTAAAACCTAATGTTATTTGTGTACAGGAAAGCTGGTTGATTCCCAAACTGGATTTTATTATTAAAGGATATACCTCAATAAGGAGAGATAGAGAAGTGGGAAAAGGTGGGGGAATCATAACTTTTGTTCAAAAAGGTATTCAATATAGGGAACTTAAAAGAGGGAATGATCTAGAATATACAATAATAGAGGTCTGGTCAAATGAAGCCAATATAGAGATAATACATTTCTATAATCCATGTAGGCAATTAGAATTAAGCCAATTGGCAGACATTTGGAAGGATACAAAGGGGAGAGTGATTTGGTGTGGTGATTTTAATGCACATAGTACTTTGTGGGGGGATAATAATGATGTCAATGGGGATGTGATTTTAGAATTTATGGATGAGGAAGGATTAGTTTGTCTGAATGATGGCTCAGGGACTAGACTGGATATTGCTAGGGGAACAGAATCAGCAATAGACCTCACATTAGCTACAATGTCATTAGCAGACAAGTGTGAGTGGAAGGTATTGAAGGATAACACTATAGGTAGTGACCACTTCCCTGTTAAAGTTCAAGTAAGAATGGAAGTTGCAATTGAGCATGAAGTCAAAAATGAGAGATGGATATTAGAAAAAGCAGATTGGGACAAATTTAGAGAGTTTAGTGATGAGATGATGTCAGTAGTAGATATGAATAAAGATATAGAAAGTTTATGCAAAGATATTAGTGCTGGCATAATTAGTGCTGCAAGTTTAGCTATTCCTAAATCTAAACCCAAGAATTTAAGTAAAATAGTGCCGTGGTGGTCTAATGAATGCAAAAAAGCAATTAAAGATAGGAACAAAGCTTTCAGAGTTTTGAAAATAACAAATAATTTCCAAAACCTAATTAAGTTTAAGAAATCTCAAGCAGTTGTAAGGAAAACTATAAGGGAGGCTAAGAATGGTTGCTGGAGAAGGTTTTGTGACTCTATAGGAAGAACTACTCCAGTGGAGAGAGTTTGGGGAATGATAAAGAAAACTAGAAAATGCAATTCCAGGGAATTACCATTGCATGTAAATGCAAAAAAGCTGCTGTGTATAACATTATATTAGGCTAGGGAGTGGAAAAGAATATTGATATCCTGTGTTAAATGATGGTCAAAATGCAATTACTAGTAACATTGGCAAAGCAGAGATAATTGCAAAGGTTCTGAGTAAGGTACATAGTAATGAAAATCAAGAGCAGAAACAATGGAAAAATATAAACATGATTTTGAGAATGAAGGTGTGATAGGAGGGGTGTTGGATGAATTAATCACATTAACTGAGCTCAATAATGCTCTGAGAAAGTTAGGTAAGTCTTCACCAGGGGGGGATGGGATTTGTTATGCTATGTTGGAAAACTTAACTGACAAAGGAAAGGAAGTGTTATTGTTTCTATATAATAAGGTATGGACAGAGGGAATTATTCCAAGAGCATGGAAAGAATCTATAGTTATCCCTATTAAAAAACCTGGGAAAGATCCAAAGATTCCTAACAACTACAGGCCAATAGCACTTACATCTCAAATGGGGAAAACAATGGAAAGAATTATGAATGATAGACTTATATATATAGTTGAGTCTAAAGGATTGATACATAATTATCAGAGTGGTTTTAGAAGAGGAAGAGGTACTATGGATCCTTTAGTATTCTTGGAGGATGTAATAAGACGAGCTCAAGTAAATAACGAGTCAGTGGTAGCTGTCTTTTGTGATATTGAGAAAGCATACGACATGATGTGGAGGAAGGACTTTTGATTAAGTTAAATCATATGGGAATAAAAGGGTATTCACATGGATTAAGGAATTTTTGTCAGAAAGAACAATAATGGTGAGGATAAATGGGGTGACAAGTGAGAGCTATCAGGTAGAAAATGGTATCCCGCAAGGGAGTATTATCAGTCCTTTGTTGTTTTCTATCATGATAAATGACATTTTTAAGGAAGTGGAGAATTTTGTAGATGTAGCATTGTTTGCAGATGATGGGGCTTTATGGAAAAGAGGGAGGAATGTAGAATTTGTGGCGAATAAAATACAGCTAGCAGTTGATGTAGTGGGTAAATGGTCTATTAGATGGGGTTTTAGAATCTCAATTGATAAGACCAAAACAATGTTTTTCTCTAGAAAGAAATTGGCTAAGGAAATAAAAGTGAAGTTATCCAATAATGAGTTAGAAAGGGTTGATTTCTTTAAATACTTGGGCATATGTTAGATCAAAGATTAACATGGGCAGTGCATATTCATATGCAATGCCAAGAGCGTGGAAACACTCAAGTCAGAAGTTTTGGTTGGGTCATCAATGATAAAGTAAATTAAATGGGGTTCAATGAACTAACAATAAGTCCCACTGTACCTTTCCCAGATACTCCACCATGGGTTTCTAGGGAGGTGTCCACTGATTTGGGATTATTGGAAGAAAAACAAAATAATGACATGGACAAATACAGGGTGCAGAGCTATTTAATGGAGAGGTATAGTGAGGATATAACTATATATACAGATGCATCTAAACTAACTGATACAAGAATGGGTGTTGCTTATGTCATTCCAAAATTAAACATTAAAGTTGGAAAAAGAATCAGTGATGATTTAGCAGTTTACACAGCTGAATTGATTGCTGTGTGGCTAGCTTTGCTTTGGGTGGAGGTCAATAGGCCAAGGAAGGCAGTAATTGCTTCAGATTCCAGTTCAGCTTTGATCAGTATTAAAACATTTCAGTCAAAGTCAAGGCAGGACATTGTATATGATATACTGAAAGTTGCAAATAATCTAATAAAGTCAGGAATTGCTTTAACTCTGGTATGGGTACCAGCTCATATAGAAGTTATAGGAAATGAGTTAGCAGATAAAAGTGCTAAGCAAGCAGCTAGACATTCTAATATAGATGTTGAAGTAAACTTCAAAGTAAAAATTCAAAGTATGGTCAAAAACATAGTTAAGGGTAAATGGCAAACAGTATGGGACAGTGGGCAGACTGGAAGACAGTTCTATATTATTCAGAATAAAGTGGGAAAGAGCAGAAATACGAATAGAAGCAAGGAGGAGGAGGATGTATTTTCTAGAATGAGGTATGGACACACACGTCTAAATAAAACTTTAAAACTTTAAAAACTTTTGTTAATAATGAAGAAGCATGCTGATGGCAACTGTGAATTCTGTGGTAGTCCAGAGACTATAGAGCATGTTATTTTACACTGTAATAAATATCAGGAAGAAAGACAAAGACTAGTCTCACAATTACAAGGAGAACAGCTGAGGCTAAACTTAGAAGAAATTCTGCAAAGAAACACAGGGGAAATGTGTGTAAACTATGTAATTGGCTTCCTGAGGAATACAGGACTAATTAAAAGAATTTAGTATGATATTTTTGTTTGGTTTTGTTTGGTTTGTTTTGTTTTGGTTTGTTTGTTTTGTTTTGTTTGTTTGTTTGTTTTTATTTGTTTGCATCCTATTAGGAAATGTTAGACTCCAGTACCACACTCCAGTCCAGTTGGTGGCGGTAATGCACCATTAAAGTTAGTTGCCAACCGCCATAAAAACCGAAAGAAGAAGAAGAATCCTCCACGTTTTGGAAATGGCAGCCTCCGATGAGTTACATGTGGCTACCTCTACGTTCCTATAAAATATCAATTTAGTTAAATTACAGAAACTGGGTCTTTATACTACTGCATTTAACGAAAGGACACATCAGAACGAAACAGAAAACAAAAACGATTGAAAATGCAGCACGACGACGTAAGTAGTGAAGAGTTTGTGTATGTTTTCTTTGAAGAATCATACGCTAGCATTAGTTAGCTACTTTTCAGACCTCTGGTGAAAACATTTAATACGTTATTCTGTTTATGAAAGAAGCTTCCCGATGGCTTGTTAGGCTACATGAATGTTTTCATACTTTGAATCATCCCACCCATCAAGTAGCATAGACGTTTTTGAGCTAACGCTGTCTTTTAACTCACTCTGTTGACCTCCTCACAGGTTATATGGGACATAATTGGAAATAAACAGTTCTGTTCCTATAAAGTCAAGTAAGTATTGTGTATTGTACTGATGTATGGAATGTTTGAGAATAACTTTGTATCGGATATCGGCTACCAAGCAGTGACCTTATACTTGTATTTAATAACGTTATAGGACCAAAACTCAGAGTTTCTGTCGAAACGAATATAACATCACAGGACTTTGTAATCGGTCGTCTTGTCCACTTGCCAATAGCCAATATGCAACCATTCGAGAAGAAAAAGGTAAACGCTTTTGTTTTGTAAAAATGTTTTGTGTCGACATCTTGGGGTTTGAACAATATCTCAATAACACAGTAGTATTTCCCTTTTTTCAGGTCAGTGTTTTCTCTACATGAAGGTGATTGAGAGGGCAGCTTTTCCTGCACGTATGTGGGAGAAGGTAGGTGATATCCATTGTAAAAAATAGAGGCAGTGAAAGAGAACTTCCTTTGCAATTAGTTTTGATGCCAGTTGTTTCAGTTCCGCACAAACTTTGCTGCTCTTGCTTGACCCTTTACTTTGGTGATTTTGAACCATGGTCTGAGATAACAGAGAATATAATATGAGACTCATGGTCAAACTACGACCGTAAAAATCATCCTTCATATTAAATAACAAAAATGTGACCAAATTAAAAAGTGCTCCAGATGCAACAAATTGATTTGTTGGTTGATTGACATGGCTCAATTTAAGCCTCTATCATGTCCGTAACCAAGATTGTGTAAGAACATTAATGTTTTGTTCTGTTTAGAGTGGATAGCTTTAGGATCGCGAGGAACAGTTCATTGAATTTGATAGTGTAGGATTGCAGACAGTATCCTGACAGGAAAAAAGCAATCAAAATAATATATACATGCAGGCTTGGAATTTCACCATTCTGGGGGCAAGGCCACTTGGCCTTCAGTTGGGCATATTTGGTGGGGGGCACAAAGGCCAAAGTGAACTATACAGTAGTAGGCTATAAAAATGATCAAAGTTGTATTAAGCCTATTCACTGCAGTAGACCTGCATCACTGTATGAAACATTACAAAAACATGACATATTACATAGAACTGTAAATCATCTGATCATCTAATATTTGCAGATATCTACGCTATATTTAACATTTATTTTATATTTGGCCTGTTACGAAATCATGTATTGAACAATTTAAGCACAGCTCAGCTTTAAGAAACTCAAATAGCCTAGATGCATGCTTAGCATTTTGTGATCATTAAGGCTACTTTCACAAACTCTTAGTCAGCCGTCCTATGATTTACCAATATAGGCGATATTTGTAACATTTATTTTGTATTTGGCCCGTTATGAAATCATGTGGAACAATTTAAACACATTGTAAAACGTAAAGCCCAAATTTGGAGACATCCATGCATGTCGAAATTTACTGCAAATTCAAAACTAGATTGCTCTGGGACTGCTTTACACTTTTGTGTTCGGTAAGGTCAGGGCTCTACAGTGCGCCCATTTCACTCGCACATGCAAGTAAAAATGATGCCGTGCGAGTGCAAAAAAATATTTAGGCGCACTGGTGCGAATGACTTCTAACCATGTCAATGTTTGTCTACAAAATACACTGCAACATCGAGAAACATTACTGGTGCAAACCATAGAATCACGTCGCGAATGCAGCATAAAAACTACACCTCCCATCAACGTTAGCAGTTTTGCGTTGTGACTCGCTATAGTAGTCGCTTCTATCAAATCCAAGAGCGCGCAGAAAAAGCGGAAAGTTAGACTAGCCAGCCAAGATGGGATGAGATTCTGAGAATGCAGTGAGAGAAGGAAAGGTAACCTAACATGCCTTTTAGCCCTGTTGACGTATTGGCTGCAATATGCAAAATATAGCTGTAGCGAACCGGCACAAAAGTAGCCTCCCGTAATACTCATTTTATTCAAAGGTAGAACGCTACTGACAACTCCAGGCTTCCACGCATGCTTGTTTGTTTACACCGAATACAAGCTGAAGTGCCAAACGAAAGTAGGCCTAACGTTTGCCTACTGCCCCTACCAATGCAGATATTTCAAATAAAAACTAAAACTATAAAACATATATCCTTGATTAGCCTATGTTGGGTTTTGTGGAAGAGAAATTTGACTGTTTTAGTAGTAGTATTAGGCAGTATGCAGTCAGATAGGTCACCATGGGCATATTTGGTTTAGCTATAGATGGATTCACAAATAAATAAATTAGCCTACATTTGGCAGGATACTTGATATAGAGGCTAAATGCAAATATGGCAACATTAACAAAATGTAGGAAAATAGAACAGACTGAAAATAAAGTAGGCACTGATCTTTAAAATCCTGTTTCCTGTAGCCTAAATGCTGTCAGTCATTCTTAATATTTGCAATTTGTGCACTGGCATGTTTAACTGTTAGCTGCAGTATAATGTTAGATTATGTGTAAGTTAACTACAGAACTGACTGTGTGCCCAAATTTTTGTCTGTGCTCCTAAATGTTTTAACTTGGGCGCACAAGTGCTCCTGAAAAAAAATGTTAGTGTAGAGCCCTGAAGGTCTGCTGTTTATTCTGATATATGCCTTGTCATGTGTTAAAAGAAGGGTTTGTGAAGTATTCCACCGAGATGAATGGGTAGGGAGATCATGGGACGCAAAACCTTCAGTAGAATGTATGATTAAATTGAATTATATTATTTACTTTTCTTGCGAACTGTTCAACACAGCAATTATCGGCTAACATCGTTTAAAAGCTGAGAAAAAGCTCTTTCATGTGATACTTGTGATGTCTGTGTGATGGATAGGCTACTTCGCGAGTAGTTCAACTGAGAAGAATGGGTGAATTTGGACGCACTTTCTTTCTTGCGCTGTCACTTTCTCCACTGCGTAAAAGACTAAATTAATTTGCTCTGTGAATGCTAAGATTATTTATTTATTTATTTATTTATTTATTTATTATTACTCATTTAGTTTGTATTGTCTTGCAGGTGAAACTAAGTAAAAACTATGAGAAGGCTCTGGAACAGATTGATGAGAACCTTATCTATTGGCCACGGTTCATCAGACACAAGTGCAAACAGCGGTTCACGAAGATCACACAGTACCTCATCCGCATTCGCAAACTCACGCTTAAGCGACAGTAAGTTATTGAATAAAATTAAACAAAAACATTTGGGGTTGAAATCTTGGGCTCATTTCATTCACAGGTTCTCTTTCATAGTGATTTTTTTTCTGCCCTTTCATCAGGAGGAAATTGGTACCCTTGAGTAGGAAAGTGGAGAAGAGGGAGAAAAGGAAAGAGGTAGGTGGTAGTTGACACGGCTATATAGTGAGGAGGTCAACTGGAAGCTTGTATTTCATTTGAAGTCTTCCTGGTTCCCAAGAAAAAAAATCTCTGAGAAAATGAATGGAATTTCTATTCTAAGGTGTGAGCGAACAGAAGTAGAAAAACTAGGCAATTTGGTTTGGAGTTAAAATGTATTTATCATTCAATGTTTTGTAACAAACTGTTGTCTTGTCTCTGAAAAATTAATTTCTCCATTTCACTGATTGGGAGACTATTCGCTAGGGCTGCAGCTATTGATTCTTTTTGTAATCGATTAATCTAGCACTTTATCGATCGATTAATCTGATTTTTTTTTTTTGCATTTTTAAACAACCAAAACAAATAATGCATAACGAAAATGACATGGCTGTAAAATGATCAAGCAATTGGCACAGAGGTATTAGTCTAACTCCAACATTTGGCTCCAAAACTAAGCCCATTTATTGCAATTTACCCATTTAGTGTTTATAAGTGCCAGTGCCAACAATTAAATAATGTTCAAAATGCTGTCTGTAAAATTGCAGCCTCTTGTGCATGACTTAGTTGGGCGAACAAAGCTCTCCATACTATGTTGTGAAGTGCTGGGAGGGAGAAGAGGGAAAGCAATTTAATGTATTGTAATATTGCACAACAAGTTTCATGCTGTAATCTAGACCTGACATCAAAGTAAATATCTGTTTTATGTAGATTTCTACACCTGCAGCATTTACTATTAAGCTACTAACAAATAATTTTACCATTAGGCTACTAAAATAGCCTACCATTAGGCTACTAACAAATAATGTTACCGTTAGGCTACTAAAAAATATTTCTGGGGTGAGCCTATTTGCAATGGTAACCTAGCAACCTGTGTGTGTGTGTGTGTGTGTGTGTGCGTGTGCACGTGCACGCGTGCATTGCGTGAGGGAAGATGAGGATGCATGTGTGTATAAGAAGGGGTTCTTTTTTAGGCATAGCTAGGCTACTGTCTCTCTTGCAATTGAACATGAATAAGTTTACTACTTAAAAACATCAAAGCTAAACATTATATCACGACATCGCTACAAATACAGTATGTGATTTAAATCAGCCAACATCAATGTAGGCTATAGGCTATGTAGATAGATGATGGATAGGCTAGATAGATTGATAGCCTACTTTATTGACGCTTGGTGAAACCGCATGGAGTGGATGTTTTCGGTTCAGATGCTTGTTCTTTACTTGAAAACTTTAGACATTCTCGCCATTTATGGACATCTTGACTCCACCATCGCACCAGCTAAATTCAGAATGTAGGCCTCATCACGATTCACGCACTAGTGGTGTGCTTCCTAAACAACGGTCCGTGTGGAACAATCAGATCCCTGCACGTATAGTGCGCGTCATAGGTTAACGAGGCTTCAAGCCAGGGTTTTTGCCTCGAGTTATTTTTGTAATAGAGTTATTCGATTAACTCGATGAATCGTTTCAGCCCTACTATTCGCACCAATTGGCTGGACCGCTTTTGATTTAGGTTCGTTACTTTTAAAGCTGAAGTCGGCAAAATTTTTTTATCATATTCACTAAAACTGACACTATGCTCCAATAGAATAACATAAATCAGCCGGCTTTAGAAAAAATCCACAGCTCCCCTCAATCCGCCAGACTTGCCAACTTCAGCTTTAAGGGGGACGAATATTTAGCCAATCACTTATTTAAAATTATATATTTTTAATTAATTAACATTTCCTTTGTAGAAATTTGCTTTTACTTTGACAATAAAGAGGGGATTTTTGAAAACTATTGTAAAAAAGGCCAAATTAAATTGACAAAGATTCCATTTTTAAAGCAATAGAAGGGGAATATCCAAATGGGGTGAACTTTTTATAGGCACTGTATCTGATAGGGGTGTGACGATACACTCAGCCCATGAGACGAAACGATACAGAATATTGGGTTCACGAGATGAGAGAATATTTTAACACTATCACAGGAAAAATAGCATTTCATAGACTGACAGTCACAGAAAGCAAAACAATCCAGTTGTACTATATTGTGAAATGTTTTAACTAGTGATATTTATTTCAAGCCTAGAACTGATCCATATGCAGGACTGTCAGCCAGAGTGCAGACTGAAGACTTTAGATGGGTGACCGCGATAGTAGTCTTAAGTAGCTTTTTCGGTAGGCCCAGTAAAGGCTGGCAATGTATTCTGCTGGTTGCTGCGCAAGCAAATGTTCATCCTTTACACAGATTTCACTGGAGCAGATCTTGCACACAACTATATATTTTATATATGGCCTGATGAAGGCCTATAACTATGTTTTATATCAGAATATTTTAATGTGTCTATTTTTCAAACTCTTAATTGCAATCGTATTTTATTGGCTAAGTATGTTTACCCTCAGAAGTATTTTGGTCCTACTATTGACAGTATTGTGTAGTGTTCCCATACTGGTTGATCATACCTGATCTGTGGAATATTGTAATATCTTTTTGTATAAGTATTGCTTGGTCGGAAATATGTTTTTAATTTCTCTCTAGGAAAAAGCCCTTATTGCTGCACAACTCGACAATGCCATTGAGAAAGAACTCTTGGAAAGGCTGAAACAGGGAACGGTAAGTACATTTTTGTAATTACACACTCAATACACGCTGTTCATATTGAGGTTTTTGTTTTGTCCTGAAGGTCATGTCGGCACAATATGCTAGATTTAATTCAAGGAAAGGGTGAATGTAATGTGCATGTTTTTGTCTGAAATGCTTTCTTTGAACAATGGTGAACAATCTCTGGTATTTTTTGTTTTATTCAGTACGGAGACATTTATAACTTCCCCATCCACGCCTTTGATAAAGCTCTGGAGAAGCAGGATGAGGAGACAGAGTCAGAAGAGGAAGAGGAAGAAGAGGGTGATGATGAGGTAAGCAGGTTACTCTATACAACCACAGGTGGCACTGTGGTAACTCTATATAAAACATATTGATCTCAATGGTGCATTTTGCCCATATTCAGGGTGGAAATTAAAAAAGAGTTTCAAGACAAGTCAAATTGGTGTTTTTAAAAACAAGGGATCATGGAGAATAAAGAAAAAATTCTGCTCTGAAAATGTGAACAAAAATTATTTTTCAGACTTGTGAGGTCTGCTGCTCAGACCCTGAAGGAATTTATTTTCTGTTCATTGCTTTTTCTGAGTGTTTATACTTATCTCAATAAGGAACATAAATCAAGAGCCTATGTTGAGTACAAATATGTCTTCTGAAGGCCTAAACAGAGCCCAGCCAAAAAAAAATTGATCAACTTTGAGGGACAGCTATGACCATGCAGGATTATCCAGACCGAACGGGACTATGTTGCTATTCACCCCTTGCAGACACGTGACTAAAGTCACGTGACGGCTCCATGCTGGACGGCAAAAAGATAGGAGACGGACGGCAAATTACATTGTCATAATGATAATGATGAACTGAACACCATTACTATAACATATTTGTAGTTCAATGTATTGCTGTTTGGGATCTGATGGTCAAAGAAAGATGCCAGTGGTGTTGATGGATGAAATGGGTCATGATCGCAAATGTAAACTGTTGGTAACAGCAGGGGGAGATAACGTTAGGTCTAACCTTAGGCTACTGTAATTAACATTATGGTAAATGAACACCCATAAGTATTTTTGGACTAAAATATTGCAAACTGATTTGGTTACTTTATTTGTCTTGCTTTTATCAGTTGTAACAGTCAAAACGTTAAGAATGTCATATCAGAACATGAAATAATAGCTTAGCTGCCACACTTAGTAGCTAGCTATTCTAGCTAACGCTTATCGTAGCTTATAGTGCTAGGGCTAACGCTAATGTAACTCGTCAGTTTGTACGTTGCCCAGCGAATAAACTTACTACTTACATGTCTTAAGTTAAAGAATTGAAAGAAATAGGAAATAAAAAAACCTTGAACTAGGGATCGACCGATATGGTTTTTTCAGGGCCGATACCGATATCAATTATTACCAAAACAGGAGGCCGATAACCGATATGTAAAACCGATATGTCAGTTGTCAAAAAGGGGGGTAGGTAGTAAAGGCGATATGCTGCAAAAAATTAATTCAAAAGCATTTAATTATGCAAACTTTTCTTTCTTCTTTTGATACACAATTGTCTATCAACTTGTATCACTTGCAAGTGTAAATCCTGTGTATCATGTTAATCCAAGAGCTAAGTGAAGGCAATTATTTTCATAGACTAGGCCTACACAATGGACTATGTGCTTGTTAAGGGACCTGCCACAAAGAGGATGCTTTGCCATCATGTGTGTGAGTGCACGGGAGAGGAAGAGGTGCATGTGTGATGGCAAGTGTTACGGTTAAATAGTTTAACAAAACAGTTTTAAAATAGTTCTTAGGCTATTTAAGTATGCAATTTGTGTCCATGTGTAGACTACAAGCTACACTTTTGAGAGCCTAAAGCTCAGGACGCGATTTAGTTCAGGTCGGATTAAATTACGGCTGGCCCTGGGTGCATGTTGTCTTTTCTGACGGTCCGTTTCAAAAAGGAGTAATTACACTTTTTGACGTTCGCTATCGCATAATTTAGGACTTGTCTGTACTATGTCCACCGTGGTGTCCCGTTATTCACAATTAACGAACGAGGCGGAGGCAGAGAACTCCCGACACGCAGCACCTGAGTTTGTAGGCTAACTAGTAAACAGTAACGTGCATCAATCGGGAATTCGCTAAATGAAGGAAGTGGGTGCTTTACTTATTGATCTGGATCAAAGAGACAATAGCTTACAAAGTGGTGTTTTTGTAACATCAGTGTAGATGATTGTGATTCATTCAACTTCAGCAATGTAGGCTACCTTCCTTACCGTCGAAAAATAGCTCCGTACAGCTGAAGCCCAGTCTACAGTCTGCCTCAGTGAGAATCCTAAACTTTGTCTGTGTTCAGTCTTCGATCCTGATTGGCTGCATTCGTGCTAACTAACAAGACGGTGTAGTGGGCGGGACAATGCTCTTGACCACAGAGTAGCAAATGCAGGGAGTGAGACGCTTTACAGACAAAGTAGCACGTTTCATTCTTTATCCATTTCAATATCGGCTTATCGGTGGAAAAAATGACCGATACCAATTATTATAAAAATGCTAAATATCGGCCCTAATAATCGGCCAGGCCGGTAATTGGTCGATCCCTACCTTGAACAGTATTATCTGTTTACATTTAGATCTTGCCATACACTTTGCCTAAGTGCTTGTAGTCTGCCATCCTGTTCAGAGTCTATGGTTGCCATAGTAACTGCTGTTGAGCTTCCATCCATGCAATTGTGGTTGAAATACTCCCGAAACAAAAAAAAGAAAAAATATATATATCTATGCAAGAACATGGGATGTCGTTGTATTCCAAACAATAAGACAACAGTCGTGGAAGGGCATTACTATGGTTAAATCTCACTATAATCTCCTAGCTGTGCGATATGTCCCATTACAACCCATTGATTTGATTCGTGTTCTTGCCGTCCACTAGGCTATTTTGCTGTGGCGCGAACAAAACGTGACGTCACCTGCAAGGGGTGAATATACTATTCCGATTTATGCACCAGCATGCAAAATTTGACTCCTACATGGTTTAGTTCTTGCGCTATGGGCTTGTGAACTTTGAAAAAAAAAAAAAAGGGCGGACAAAATCGACACCCCCCTCCCCTCGTAAAATTGAATCTTGGAAAGTATTGATCTTACATAAAAGTAATTTTACAATGTGTCTTCTGGGTAACATAGGTACACCTGGTATTTTTTTTTTTTTTCAGAAATACCAGGTGTAGTGCGTTGGGCCCTGGTTGAATTGATGTGGAATGACCCTACTGTGTTGAAATGTAGGCTAAATATGTTGTCTATATTGTATACTGATAAGGGTTGAAATGATTACTCGAGTAACTCAAATAAGTCGAAAAATGACAAAATGATGGCTTGCTCAGCTCAGAGATGAATGTTTTTACATGAACGCGCACACCACTTTCAGAATGAAGTTGTTGCGATGATGGAGAGCCAAGAAACTGGACATTCTCTGCCTTTTACGGACAAAGTTTTAGGATCATTTCAAACTTAGAAAAGAAGACAAGGTGCAATGTGTAGACTGCAAATCAGAACTGACGTACCACAACAGCACGTCAGCGATGATTTAACATCTGAGCCGAAAGCATCCAGTTGTTAATATCAACTCGCCAAGCCTAGCAACACAAGGCAACATAAACATTGATGTTAGCTGATTAATGTATTAGCTAGTTAGAACGTACAGCATTTGTAGCGGCTGTAGTCTAACCTCATGAGTCGATGTGATGTAAAGTTGTGGAAACTTTATGTAGTAAACTAATTAATGTAAAATTTCAAATGAGCAAAACAGCAAAAAATCACACACACTTACTCATCTAGTCTCTCCCTCTCACACACGCTCACACACACACATACACACACTCCCGGTGTTGGGTTAAGCTACCTCACCAAATAGGCCTACCCAGACATAATTATTATAGCCCTTAACAAAAAAATAACTGCATTACTTCAAGTGTCAAAACTGCTGTTTTGGAAGAAATATTTGCCGTTCTTGTGCAGGAAATTCAGAATGTTGGAGGGCAATTCCATGGAAAATTAAGTTTTTTGTGACATCCATAACGCCAATAAAATGTGATCGTATGGTATGATGTGAATGATTACATGTAATTTGAGCATTTGCTATTTTTGGCTGAAGAATGTACATGAGAAAAAATGCACAAAAAATGAATTATCATTCACATCATACAAATGCCAAGGCATTTCACTGGCGTTATGGATGTGACAAAAAGTCCTTTTTCCGTGGAATTGCCCTGGATACGGAAAAAAAAACAGCATTGTACTGCATAGGAGCCTACTGCAGTGTTTCTCAAACTTTTCTGGCTCACGGCACCCCTAAACCTATATCTCTCCATCCACGGCACCCCTATTTTCTTTTACTTTTTACTCTCAACCTCCCTTGTGCATTATTTGTACTTCATACCACTTCATTTAACCATATGTTGGATAGACCATGACTGCACATTACTATGAAGATGAGATTTTATCTCATTTTTGTTTTATTCAAATGAACCATTCTCTTTAATTCAACTCATTTAATAGAACTTTTGAAAAATTAGTGAACAGAATATGAACAGAAATATCAGGAATAGGCCTTCAACTAAAGGTGAGACACTACAGGTGAATAGGGTAAACTTTTTGACAGTGAGATTCCATTCTCAGCCTAGACTCGCCTTTCAACTTCCGCGATTGGCTGCTGATACTAAGGAAGTGTCCATATTTGGATTGCACATCGTCATGCAGGAAAAACAGCCTTCCAACGGTACTACATGATGTTTTGAATCATGGTCGTGGTAGTGCATGAAACGTTAGAATACTAACTTTTGGTGAATTTGGGAGAAATAGTGGCGCGAGTAGACAAAATGTAATGAAAAACACCTAAATGTATAAATTGGACTTTGTCATAGTAGAGACGAGTGATGACTCCTAATAACTTGAGGAGTTCGATATGGAAGCACTTCGGGTTTTGGACTGTAGATCAAACTATGGAGAAGGACAAAGTTGTATGCAAACTGTGCAATCGTGAGTTCGTACGTAGGCGAAATTTGTTTGACATTTCTAATCGTAAACACAGCCATGTTGAAGCCTGCAGTAATGTTTTTTTTATTGATGTTATGGCAGTCCACTCTCCTTATTGTATTTGGAGAATGTTGCACTCCTGTTTGCCATTGTGCATAAAACTTCACACCAATAAATCATCAGAAATATTGCTGACTTATGCGTCTCAAGCGCCCTCTTTACGTTTGTCCTGTTAGTTGTCTGTGGACTGGCCTATATTTGGCATTGAAAATGAAAACATTTTTAAACATGGAAAATCCATTTTACAATCGATTCAATGAACACTTATGTCTCAAATCAAACTGGATTTTTTCACAAAAGTGACAGCCCTATGAATGACTATGTTCACACAAACTATAACGATATGATATCGTTGGGGATCACTTTCAGAGCAATCCCCAGATTTTGAGAACGATAAAAAGCAGCCAATCAGAACCCATCACATTTTAACCATCACATTCATTAACACAAGGAGAGACTTTTCTTATCATTGGTCAATGTGGACACTTTTATCGTTATAGTTCCTGGTGTGAACGGCCCTTAATACTGATATCGGCACAAATAATTGGTCAACCCCTACGTCAAGAGCCCTATTGTTTTGCCTGATTTCTTGTGTGTTAGAGTGGTTCTGCCAGGTATGTATGTAAACTTATGAGCACAACTTTATATCAAATGCACAGAAACTCCTGAAATTCAGTACATAGAGTTAGTTGAAGCTTTTGTGTACTATAATCTCACTTTCATGGTTGTCATGTTTTAACACTGTGAGTAACATTTTTGGTAATCTATTGTTCAACATTTTTTTTCTGAATTGTAATTACTTCCCTGTTTGCAGGATGTTGGCCAGAAAGAGTTTGTTGCAGAAGATGAGATTGAGGAAAGTGATTTGAGTGACTTTGAGGTAAAGGTATTCTTTGTTTTGAACATGTGGATCAATTAAATATTTTCTGTGGTGTTCATAGGCTAATACATTTTAACTAATGATACAGGACATGGACAACCTTAAGGGAAGCAGTGATGAGAATGATGAAGATGAGAATGATGATGATGAGGAAGAAAATGATTATAATGAATCCAGCGAGGAGGAGATGGACACAGAGGCAAAAACAAAGATCAGTTCAAAAGGAAAGGCTCCACTCAAAGGACCGTATAGGAAGAAACGAGCCTATGTGGAAATTGAATATGAGCAAGAGACTGAGCCAGCTTCAAAGAACAAAGCCACATAGATCTGTGTACACCCTCTTTTAACTGTATATTTCTGGACTGACCGTAGTGTGAACCTCGAAACCCCAGTGACCCCTCAAACTCAATGTCCTATGTCTGGATTTAACAGTGCTTTGGACTTAACAGTGAATATCAATCCATTTGGGAACTTAATTGAAGCAGAATATTTTTGCTTTAGTGAAGTAATAAATATAATTTTTATACCCCAAAGTGTGTTTTCTCAAGGCAATTGTTTTTGTGTTCCAAGGTGTCTTTGAGGTCTAACAACATATCATTTTTTCTTATGCTGTTGAGGAATACTTTTACCTGGTGGAAGGATCTTTGCACATCAAGCATTGTTGACCTCAACAAATCTGCCTAATATCGGGTGTTTTGGCACATAACAGCCTCTTTTTGACAATGCACATGTAACCTGTGCTGTTTTAACCACACGGCTCAGCCCTGCACTTGCCAAGACTTGAACCCGCAACTTGCAGCACCTCGGATTGGGACTTGAGCAGGCTAGCAAGTGAGCATCACCTACTAGCAAGTCTCTTAAGGTGGTTTACCTAATGTAAATACTGCACGGCTACATACGGGCTGGCTACCATTACTCAATTGTGGTTGCTAAACAATGCTTTTCAGAAATACATATCCAAACCACAGTGTATCAAATATTTGTGAACTACGGGTTGTTCGCCACCTATCTTAGTGGCAGGCTTGCTCATTTAAAACCCAAACTCTTCAGTTCTGTCTTGCAAGAATGACTTAAACATCTAAAAGCATAACATACAGTATATAATGTACACAAGATGTGAAGTTCTGACTTTATTTTTCAATAATAAAATGGCGTGTTACTTGATATTGGTTTGCTTTCCATCAGAACATAGCATTCATTGATTATTCAGTCTCTTAACAATCCTTAATAAAGAATAAACAGTCTACCTTAGTTCTGGCCAGCATTTCTGTGTTCTTGTGCACCTCTCACTTTAATAGATCCACTTCCCTCAAAAATGAATTACTATTCCTTAGCAGGACTTTGTTGTGTGATCAATTCATAGGAGGGTGGGTCAGTTATCATCTTTATGCACTCAAGAACTGTTTCATTAGCA
The DNA here is from genome assembly GCF_018492685.1 of Alosa sapidissima. Classification (NCBI taxonomy): domain Eukaryota; kingdom Metazoa; phylum Chordata; class Actinopteri; order Clupeiformes; family Clupeidae; genus Alosa; species Alosa sapidissima. The sequence goes on from NC_055964.1 coordinate 1,124,383, forward strand.
CAGGTGTTATCCACCTCTTCAAGGATACCCTGTGATGAAAAAAATTCAACAACGTGAAAAACAATGAGTGAGTCTTATGTTTGTTTTTTGTATAATTTGATGTAAATGTATTATAAAACTAGAACCTTTTATCCTACTTTGAGTTTGCCATGTGAGCAGCTGTCCAACATCTGGAGACAGTGAGTGGTTCTGACTAGGAGGTCCTTTCTAACATCTGGGGGTTGTGTCTCTCTGGTAACATCACACAGCAGTCTCAGCAGACTCCGTCCAAGAACAGGCATCCGGCACTCAATCCTGCCACAAAAAAAAAAAAAAATGTTGAAAATTAAGAACCAGTAAAAGCATTCAAATTTAAGCTACTTTCCCACCATGAGAGGTATTTAAAAAAGCAAAGAAGTTACATCATGAGTATTTTGGGTTAACTTACCTTGGCCAAGCAACTTGAATTGTCTTCTCCAAGACGGCCAGGATAGTTAATCTGGTCTTTTCTTCTGGGCTATCTGATATCTCCAAATAGCCAATAATGACTCTCTCTAGGCGTTTAAGATGGCGAACAATTACAATGCCCATCCTTTGAAAACAAGATAAAAATACTAAAATCTTCAATTGGAATAGCTTTGGCATAAGCAGCAGCGTCCGTACCACGTTCACGTTCAAATGCCGAGGGGTTTGAATTCGACCCCTGGTCATTTCCCAATCCTACCACATCTCCCTCTCCCACTCGCTTCCTGTCACTTCACTGTCCAAATGAAGGCAAAAGTCCAAAAATACTTAAAATCAGTTCAACTAATCTTAAAGATGTTTGCTATTACATTGCCAGGATTTAATAGGGATAGTGCTGGATGGTTATACAAAAACAAAACAGGTTTACGGTACAGAGACCATACGCAGGCATTGTTTTGCTCATTTCACACTATTGATCATTCATCATTGATCATTGATTTATTAGAGGATACATGTCCCTGTTTAAGAATGAGAACAAGGCTGGGAATCAAGGCCTGTAAGTGGGCCCTGTAAAACGTTCATCCATTTGACCAGATTTAATACCAATGTCAATTTATTTATGAAGCACATTAAAAAACAACAGCAGTTGACCAACGTGCTGTAGCTCAAACAAATAAATAAATGAGCAAAGTAAAAAATATAACAATAATATTTTTTTTTTAAAAAGCTAAAGAAGTGTGTTTGAGATGAGATATTCAGAGTAGGGGTCAGTCTGACATGAAGGCAAGTTTTAAAAATATATTCTGGTTTATGTTCACTCAAAATAATAGCAGTTTTTCATTTCAAGGAAAGATATAACATTTTAAGACTAGTCTTACCTTTCAATGAAAGGAATAAGAGTGGTAGCATAAAGAAGACGAAGAGCAATCTTGTCCTCCATCTCCATATATGTTAGGATGTGACACAGCACTTGATCATAACGATTTCTTTTCCTGGGACAAGATATATCTGCATGGGGCCTCTCCAGAACAGATAGCAAGTCTAAGAGGCAGGGCAGGACCACCTATAAGGGGTGGGGGGTGGGGGTTACAAGTGTTTATGCTTGAGCCAAATATGGGGGGGAAAGCAACATATCACCCATTTACAGGACCATTTCAGAGGAATGCTGCTGTTGTGGTTTACCTCTAAGAGCTGTGCCTCAGAAGTGTATAAATGGTTGAACAGTGCATGGTAAATGACATGTGCTCGGTTGAACTGCCGTAGGTCTGCAGCAGGCTGACAGGACAGGAGAAAAGTGGCATTGCTTGAAACACAGAAGCAAGTGTGGTATTTACAGCTGGTATTTATCATAAATAGTCTTACCACATTGAGAATAATGTGATGCAAGCAGTGAACACCAAGGACTTTGTTTTCCAAAAGGTGATCATCAGAGATCAGCAAGGATGGTGGGAAGACACTCTCTAGATAATAAACCAACCATGGCCTCTTGACCTGGACCAAGATCCAGGAGAAAACATGCTTTGTTGCCTGGTTCTGTTTCCAGTTTTCCCTGAGGTGGAGATTAAAGTGTAAAAGATAATGTGTTTTAGTCTGATTCAGTAATAGCTGCTTTTACAAAAAGTAAACATAAAACATGAAAAAGTTACAAGGGTGTTTTTTCTAGGTTCATCCATTTTTAAATCATGGTTTCATTTCACAAGTGCACCCCAAACATATTTTTCCCTCCTTAGAATTGCTCTGGCAATGTGGTTGTAACTGTGTGCATAACTGGCAGGGAGTGCTGTTGATGGAGAAAAAATGCTTACAAGTTTTAACATTATACATCGTCATAGTTTAGGCTAATCATATTTGCTTACTTTGTCAGCTCTGATTTGAGCATATCCAGGACAGTTTGGAGTACTCCTGTATGGTCATCTACAGTTTTCCCACACAGCAGGTCCAGACAACATTCATGGCCTATAGTCTGGGAAATGGAAGCCAGCAGACCCAAGGCATCCTTCTTAGAAGCTTCACTGGTCCATGGCTGGTCCTGAAGGTGAGTCACAGAAAACACGCACATAAAGGGTGCCAGTGCACGTGTGAGTGACCTATTACGAGTAATGTGATATAAAGGCGCCTCTGTATCCCCAAGTCGGAGAAGGAGGGCCTGCATCACAGCGCTGACTGCACAGGAGCGCCCTGGGATATCCCTGAAGAAACTCGGGAGTAGATTTCCACTGTCCGTATCACAAACCGGCAAAGCAGCGTAATACATCAAAGATTTCACGAAGTCTATGTATATACTTCTTAATTCAGTTTCGGGAATGGCAGGGAAAAGCCAACTAACATCTGCATTCAGAAAAAGCTGCTCAGTGGTGCCTAGTATGAAAACTCCCTGTTCCGAGGCGTTTGGCTTGAGCATATCCTGGATATGTTTAAGCACCATAGCTAGAGGACAACTATGTGAAGAATCACAACTGTCTTCCATAGAAATGTGAAGGTTTTTCAGGATCACTGACAAATCCATCTTGGTATGTTTTCCGACCCAAGAGACCAGAATTGTGGATATAAGGGCTGTTAGCCTAACAGTTACAGGGCAACATATCGACTAAACGCATTTATCACCGAAAGAATGCTCAACGACTCTGCGAAATAAGATAGGACTAGGCTATAACACATCTGATAGACTAACAAAATCGAATAGATGTGCTCTCCATCACAAACATGAGAGAGTAACTGTTAAAAGGCTCCGACATACAACAAGCTTCGGATGACATGGTTCCGGCTGTTATATCCTCTGGTAGGCTAATATTCTTTTTTTTTATTATTATTGTATATTTCAGTACAAGTACACAAACAGGCAGAAGCTGTTGACAATGATAACATAATAAGTACAAGTACTTACATAAAATACATTTCATGAACAAAATGACAACATACAAGAGGTTACTAGGATTTCAATAGCTTAAAAATGGCACATTGTAGGCCTAAATGTGTATTTATAGCCAAAGGGCATGTTGAGTGTTCAAGAGAGAGCAAGTATTGGCTAAAGTCCTTTAGAACGATACAAAAAAGAGGTTTTCTATTGATAAACTTACATTTGTGGATAAAAAACTTTGCTAGGAAAAGAAGCAGATTAATGACAAAGTCTCTGAAAATATCACTTTGGACTTTGAGGACCCCAAAATAAACATTTTTTTAAAGTTAAGTTAAAATCTTCGGAAATGTTTTTATTTACATAGTTCGAAAAATCAAGCCAGAAGATCCTTGTATAAGCACTCCCAAAAAATATGATCAATTGTTTCTGGGTAACACAAAAAGAGCATTCCTCTTTGAAATTTAGACAGACGATAGTTACAAGGGTAACATTTATGAACAATCTTGAGGGAGACCTTAACAACTTTGTTAGTAATCAAGTAATCTTTTTTTAGAGACCAAAATCTTTTCCAACCGATATTTTTGAACTTATTATTCCAAAAACTGATGCAAGGGGGAACAGACGCACAAGGCTTGAGAAGGATTGATCTGATTTTCTTGTTGGTGAATTCACTACTGACAAGGAGACAGTTCTATATAGAGGTTAGAAGAGTCTAAAGAGGGAGGAGAGCAAGAAGGGCCTTTAGGACTGGATTGAAGTAGCATTCTAACACCAGAGGGAATAGCATCAAAAATGACTGCATGGGGGGACCGGAACAGAAAACGCATCTATAAAGTCTCTATAAGACAAGAAATTACAATTTTCATCAAGAAGCTGTGACACTAAATGGATATTTTTATCAAACCAAGAATGGTAGAATAATGTTTTATTCTTATATGTAATATCCTTATTATTCCAAATAAAGTTAGTGTGTGGTGAAAAATTGTGATTGTACATAAAAGACCAACAGGATAACATCTGTTTATGAAAGTTTGGCAACTTCAAAGGGAGCTTTACAATTGCAACGTATAAGGAATACAAGACCTCCCACAGGCTTTAACAGGGAGTTAGGGATACAGTTCCAGATAGAAGTGGGGTTCTTAAGGAATGACTTAATTCACTTGACTTTAAAAGAACTGTTAAGTAGAGAGAAATCAATAAGATTGAAATGATGTGATCAGTTAACATTACACTTTTTTTAATCTAGTGAGATCTAGATTTCCACACAAAATTGACAATTAATTTGTCTAATCTCCTCCAGGGGGACATCCAAGACCATAGCAGGATATATAACACGGGATAATGCTTCAGTTTTAGACAGCAAAATCCTACCAGAGATTGAAAGGTCCCTCTGTAACCAAGAATTTAATTGTCTTTGAATATTGATTATCAGGGGGTCAAAATTTACTGACGTCCTCCTTTTTGATCTTTGCATACCGTTATGCCCAGATACTTTAGCTCTGTTTTTACAGGAATATTATATAATGTGTCATCTGTTGAAGAACCTAAGGAAAAAAGTTCACATTAATTTATATTAAGCTCATGGCCTGAGGCTTCTGAGAAGGATCTAATGCTGGTAGAGTGTGAAATAAGGTAGAGTCATCTGCCAGTTGGCTAATTAATAAGGAGTGTTCAGCAATAGAAATTTCTTCAGTATTGCAGGATTTAAGATAAGTGGCTAGAAGCTGCATCGGCAGAAGGAAAAGAAAGGGTGAGATGGGACAGCCTTGACGGATACCTCTCTCTATGTTGAATCTCTGTGTTGTACCATGTTGCAATTTGATTGAGGCATTATTGTGTTTATAAATAGTCTGAATGGAATTCATAAAATTCTGCCCAAAGCCAAAGACACTTAAGGCTCTGAAATGAAAATGGATGTTCAATGGTGTCGAAGGCTTTGTAAAAATCAAGAAAGAGTAACTGTCATCTGGCAATAAATGTGAATAATCTATTAGATCGAGAACTAGTCTAATGTTGTTGGAAATGAGTCTTCCTAGAATGAAGCCAGACTGACATTCATCTATGATACAATCCAGGACGCACTTTAGTCTTTTAGCCAGTACAGAGGCCAAGATTTTGTAATCATTTTGTAATTACTTATAGGCCGCCAGTTCTCTATATATAAACAGTCTTTTTGGGGTTTTGGGTTTTGGGTTTTGGGTTTTTTTCAATAGCCTCCGCAATATCTTTAGGCTGGATGGGAGATTCACACAATGACTTAAGTTCAGTGAGTCAAAGAAGTTATCCATATTCAACTGAGAGAATTTTGACCGATATAAGCTTTCATAAAACTCCCAGCAGACATGGGAGATTTCATTGTGGTTTGTTAAGAGAACACCATTTGAAGCTAGTTTGTTAATAGATTTGTATTGAGAGCATTGCTTTTCTAGCTTAAAAAAATAGGCAGTATTCTTTTCCCCTTCCTCAAGCCATCTACTTCTCAAGCGAATAAAGGCACCTTTTGCTTTTTGCATATACAAGTTATCTAGCTTATGTTGAAGATCCGTCAGATTAGCTTTTTGATTCTCAGTTAAGTTCTCATAAGGAATAAGATAAATTAATAATTTCCTTGATTATGTCAGCTTCAAATGATTTCCTCAAACTGGCCTTTTTGGCACCAGCCTTTCTAAAGGTTGTTTGGATTTCAAATTTGAGAAGTTCCCAGTTAGTGCTGAATTTGTTTTCTATTTGAGCTTTATTAAAGTAAAGATTAATTTTGTTGTTAATAGCCTCAACTACCTTATCTTCAAGCAGAGAGGAGTTAAGCTTCCAGTATGAACTTGAGTAACGAGAGTAATGACTAGGTTTGTTTAAACTAAGCAGGATGCATGTTATGATCAGAGAGGGGAGATGGTAAAATATCAGTTCTAGATACATATTGTGATATTGAGTATGAGATTAACCAATTTAAGAGACCCTGAATTATTGGACCAAGTGAATTGAGAGGACGTAGGATTCTTATCTCTCCAAATATTCACCCAAATCTTCTCACAAAGTTTCTCATCTGTCTGATTTTGTGTCACGCCTAGGGTAATATTCTTTCCCTATGATTCTTTCACACAAGCTTACGTTAACCTACTATGGAAGCCCATTTCCGCCAGTCAAAAAAAAAATAAAGTCAGGTCAAGTCAACTTTATTTATATAGCGCAGGAACAGGAATAGCTGATAAAAGCATAGAAGGGCAATAGTCAAAGAAAAGTTTAAAAAGTAAAGAATAATAATAAAGATCATAATAAAAATAAAACATAAAACACACAAGGTAAAATCATTTAAAAATAAAGAATAATTAATAAGCAAAAAAACCAAATGCAAAAGTAGTAAAAAAAAAGTAATAAAAGACAAGGCAGAATAATTTTCAAGGCAGATTCAGAATTTGTAACTCAGCGCAGTTAGCAGAAAGCATCTGAGAAAAGTTTGGTCTTAAGTCTAGATTTAAAACTGGCTACAGTTGGGGTCTTTTTGATGTCATCCGAAAGTTGGTTCCAGAGCTGAGCCGCATAGCAGCTATTATTCCACTGCTTGGTTGAATTTCCCATTGTCCTACGTAATTTAGAACGACCATTAACCATATGTTATCTGCACACCTATGAAGTAGATCCATTTTTTGGCCGTATCACACTTGTATATTAATTCGCCAAACTCGTTGTGAAGTTTAAATGAACTGTCACGTTGCATCCGAGCTGTAAAATGCAGACGTTCAGAACATTGCAACATTGTAGCATATGACGGAGGTGGCTTTTAGCTAGATGGATGACAGCAGGCTAAGTAAAATAGCGATGTTTCAAAGCTAAAGTTCATCAGAATCTTGGGATACGCCCGCTTGACAACGGGAGAGATAGAACTAACGACTGGCCTTTGGCCGTAGCAACCATCCATTTAGAACTAGTAACGGCAGTTTGTCCTGTGAGTTGAGAAATTAGTTGATATGTGTCGGAAGAAATTAGTTCTACAAACAAGACAGTTTTAGCGATTAAAACGTTTAAATTGTAACAGGAAATGAACATAACGCAAGTGGCAACAGTGGAATAAGCGGGATAATGGACTCCACGGTGGTCTGTTCACAGAAGTTAATGCACTACGAGGTTTAAACGGCCCTCCGCTTCGCATCGGGGCCGTTTTACAACCTCGACCGTGCAACTTCTGTGAACAGACCACCGTGTCGTCCATTATCCCTTACAAAGCTGCTTCACCATGTTTAGTTCTAACAGTAGGTTTTACTAACAGGTTTTTCACCTGGGACCTTCACCTGGGACGAGAAGTTATGTACTGAAGCATGTCTGATAGGTATTTAGGTACTGCTCCATTAACTGATTTATAAACAAGTAGTGCTTTAATGTCAATTCTGTGACTTAATGGAAGCCAGTGCAGGGACTTAAGAATTGGAGTAATGGTCAGTTCTTTTAGTTTTTGTTAGAAACCTAGCTGCTGCATTTTGTATCACCTGAAGCTGTTTAATAGTCTTTTTAGTAAGGCCTGTGAACATTGCATTGATCAACCCTGCTGGAGGTAAATGCATGAATGAGTTTTTCTAAATCATGTTTTGACATCAGCCCTCTAGGCAATATTTTTGAGGTGGTAAAAGCTGATTTAGTTATCGCTTTCATGTCGATCGATTTCCCCTGGGGATCAATAAAGTATCTATCTATCTATATCTATCTATCTATATATATATGTGGCTGTTGAAATTTAGATCACTCAATTAATACACCAAGATTTTTAACAGTATCCTTTGCCTTTAACCCTTTTGTGTTAAGTTGAGTGGCAACCCTAAATCTTACCTCCTTTTTACCAAATAATTACTTCAGTTTTTTCTTTGTTCAGCTGAAGAAAATTTTGAGACATCCAGGTGTTGATTTGTTCTATACAGTGACACATAGATTCAAGGGGGGCATACTCGTTTGGTGACAGAGCTAAGTAAATTTGTGTGTCATCTGCATAGCTATGATATGAAATCAAATTATTTTGAATGAAGTGGGAGTATGTAGAGGTTGAATGATAGTGGCCCCAAGATCGACCCCTGGGGAACATAGGGCGGTTGGTGTTCAGGTACAGTTTCCGATGGCAACAAAGAAGGTCCTTTCTTGTAGATATGATTTTAGCCAGTTGATAACTATACCTGTAAATCCAACCCAATGTTCTAGTCTGTGTAGTAAAATATTGTGATCAACAGTGTCAAATGCTGCACTAAGGTCCAGTAGCACTATGTTCAAACACTGGCTAGGCTCTACATTTGCTTTCAGATAAACAAAACGATTATGTTTGTATGACATGACACAACCGACTTTGTTGCTGTGCAGATATTGATATGCCTCGGAGGCTTTTAGGTTGTCCATTGCTTTTCCATCTATTGCCATTGCACGAAGTAGGAGCACATCTTGCTAGGCTGGGCTATGTCGTCATGTTATCCTCCCAGTTCTGCACTGAATTTGGGTGGGGGAGAGTAACGCCAGTCAAAGTAGTAGAACCGTGTTCCCAAGCTAGCATCGAAATCGCTGTGATTACACCGGCAGATGCTGCGCAAACCACTTCCGGCGGAAATTAAGTGCATTTGTGTAGGGTTATGGCGCCACCCGGGGTTTTGGCGCGTTAACTTGTGTATAGAGCTAGACAGTAAATTTGTCTCTTTCACCTCACTGTTGTTGAAAAATCACAGATTTGATTGTAGTTTAGATAGATAGATAGATAGATACTTTATTGATCCCCAGGGGAAATTCAAGGTCTGCTGGTAGAACTGGTTTCTGCAAGTTCAATATGGTTTCTGCAAGTTCAATATGGATCATAGGCCAAAGTTTAACAAACGAGTGAGTGCTTATGTCCTTTTGAAAGTGGATTTTGAGGGGTACAGCTTCATAGATCTCCATTCATTCTGCACTCCCCTGCGAGCGCCCCTACATGGGAACCAGAAACTGCAACCAGTTCAACCGGAAGTTTTCCGGGAGTGATAGATAGATAGATAGATAGATAGATAGATAGATAGATAGATAGATACTTTATTGATCCCCAGGGGGAAATTCAAGGCCCAAGGGGAAATTCAAGTTCTCCCCTTATTAGACATTCTCCAGTAGCCATAGATATTAGAAAGCTAGATACCGCATTGTCTGCCAAGTTCAATTAGGTGGCATACGTAAACGTGGCCACCATATTGCTGGGGGTAAACACCTTACTGTCTATGGGCAACATTTGTCGGCAATCAGAGACACCTGTCTGATTTCCAATCAGAGACACCTGTTTCTCCATTGGCCTCCAGTGATTGTTGCCCCCACAAAGATGGCGGCGCTATTTACGTACGTTCTCTGGAGCCCAATGCGGTATCTAGCTTTATGATGTCTATGCTGTTAGAGATCCACTACGGCTATGCTCTATGGCTATGCTAGGTGAACGATTTCCTTATTCAAGTTCGTTTACCATCAAATTGGATTTTAGAGGTTATATTAATTTTCCTCAAAGGTGCCATGTGTAATGTCCGCCAAAAAATCAATTCATACTCCACATTCCATAAAAGAGGGGGGCAGTATACCTCCAGAAAGTGAGTTGGTCTACCCTAGAGTAACAACCGAGAAACGTGTATTGCAGTGTGGCTGGCGGTTATGTTGCCCACATACCGCCTCCCATGGCTGAAACTGGTATTATGACACCTGTCGGGCTGTGGCTAGTAATTTAGCATGCTTACCTTGTCATTTTTGTAATGACATCATCACCCTTATTTCTTCTCATTCTTTTAATGCATGTAGCTCATTTTTTGGATATTTTTACCTCAATTCTTACACATGGCACCTTTAACCTACTCCAGAATGAATGTGAAGAAGCATGCTGTAATACTCAACCACAGAATGCACACTTTATCAATGAACACAAAGCAAAGACTAGCCTAGTCAAAATAAAAATGTACATCTCCCAAGTCATTCTGGCAGCAACATGCTACATAAATACAGCAAGATTACCTTCTCTGACATGATTTATTAGGCTACTATATCAGAAATCACAATGAATTGTGACAGGATTACAACATGACGAAACAATATTATGCAAGTCTGTAGCACATTGAGTTGAATTTACCTCAAATTCTTTGTTAAACACAAAAGACTAAGCAAGGTCGCAATGGTGAGAATTATGCATGTTATAACACTAGCTGAAACACATAATACATGTACCCCTAATTCATTTAGATGATGCATGAACTTAAACAACAATGTCCTAGTGTGATCAACAATATAATTGCATTAAAGGAATTATCCGGAGTAAAATGCACTTTAGATCAATTTACGGATGATTGGGAGTACATACGTTGATTTGACATCAAAATCATGTCATTCGGATGTGTTTTGAGAAAGTTCGATTTTACCGTTTTTAGTCAAATCTCGTTAGCGTGGAAGTGAGAAGGGCATATTATTTCGCCGCTACAAAACGCTATTTTTATACCTCTTCTACAGTTCCAAACAACATTACACTTACGTGGTAGTGAGTAGAGGGTCCCTCAATTCCACGCTAACGAGATTTGACTAAAAAAGGTAAAATCGAACTTTCTCAAAACACATCCGAATTACATGATTTTGATGTCAACTCAACGTATGTATTCCCAATCATCCGTAAATTGATCTAAAGTGCATTTTACTCCGGATAATTCCTATCAACATATCCCTGGTGTGAAACAGGAAATTTTATTTATTTAGCTTGTTCCTCCTTTGTTCCTCCTCCACCTGTCATTTCAAGAATCAGTGCTATTAACTATGTTAAAATATGTTAGTTTTGTCTATGATTGATGAGATTAAAGTAGAGCTGTCTAATTACACCACTGGGTCCATAACTTTTTGTCTATACTTTAAACAAAATGAGTTGTGTAAACAAGTGTGTGTCAACAAAAAATGTATTACAATGTATTTTCTTAACTATTACCATTGCCTTCCATTATTTAGCGTTTATTTAGACAATGGTGCCATTTTTGTCACTCTTCAGTTTCCTCCTCGCTGGTGTCACATAGAGGAACATCTCTCCGTCTCTGTGTGTCGTAACTTTTCACGTGCATTGGACACTCCTGTTTAATGATGGCCTAAAACACACCAGTCACCAGCTCCTATTAATAACTGATAAATTATATTTATTTATTGGTGAACTTTTCAAAATAAGGTGCATCTAATGGTACACACTTACCATATTTTCTTCTCTCACTGCTGGGTTTCTCAGAAAGCAGCTAAGAGGGGCATACAGAATATTGATGATGCCAATGATAACCATGAGGTAGGGGAAGCCAATGCTTTTCACTATAGCACCTCCTGTAGATGGACCTTTATGAGAGAAAGAGGGGGGGGGGATGCAGAGGGCTGAGGGCTAAATGCTAATGCTAAATCAATTTCATGTTTTAACGCAGTGTTTTTTGTCAAGTCAAGTCAAGTCAAGTCAAGTCAGTTTTATTTAGTATAGCACATTTAACATGCACAGAGTGCAACCCAAAGTGCTCCACATACAAGACATTGACACAAAACAAAAGACAATAAGACCAGCGAACAAAAGACAATAAGACCAATGTACCCGTGACACCAAGACATGACATTGACCCTGTGAACAAAGAGATGCTTACCAATGGCAAACCCCATGCAAAGTGCTACATCTGCAATGGCATAAACACTTCCATATACAGATTCATGACGAATATCCACTAGGTACCCCATGATTGCCATCATAGAGGAATCCACCATTCCTAAACAGAAGTTGCATCACATGTTATTTTATGCAAGTAAGCCCAACTAACTTTTTTGCAATATTCTCTGTCTTTTTATCATGATTCATAGTTACCAATAGCAAATCCAAGACCACTATTTGGAATGATGAGGCCATAGATATTTTTTGCAAAGGGAACCTGTAAAAATTATTGATAACTATTTAGGGTCGCTCTCACTGATCTAGTCAGTAAGGATACAGATTAGATAATCAGAATTTAATGCTCACACAGAGAAGGCTAATACCAATAACCAGCATCCCAATCATGGAGCACAGCCATCTGAGGACACAAGAGATAACACTCAAATCAACACTTTAATCAATCGATGTCAAACCCGTTCCAGAACTTTCAAGAGTTGTGGCTAATTCTGTACAGTACCTTCCCATTCTGTTTGCCAGCACACCAAACAGATTAGTTCCGATTAGGTAAGATATACTAGCTGGAAGAAATGCCATACCTGAAAGATTGCATAACATTATTCAACAATAGGATATGTGGTAAGACTCAGCTATAATTAAAATAGCAAATCCCTCAAAATGCAATGGAAAATGGAAAAATAAAAATGGAACCCCACAAAGTTGTTGTAATCATGATTAATAACCATTCAGTCACTTCGCTTCTCAGCCCGCCCCAGATTTTTTTTTTAGCTGCTCCACTCACCCAGTTGCCATTTTGGAGAACACATGGTCTGCATCATCCATATCGGTAGAGTGGGCTCTAGCATGGCCACTCCCATGTTGGCGAAACACAAAGATCCTGAATAACAAAGGCGCATGAATCACAGGTGCATCTCAGGTGAATGAACACAATAACAAAAATGGTGATATCTGAGGAACATACCTGCGCTGATGAGGATGTACGGGTCTTTCAACAGAGTTAGCAGTGGAGTTCCCTCTGTACTCTGAAGAAAATAGGAAAGGCAGCAACATTGTGTGTGACTATGCTTAGGTCAAGATAGGTTTGTCTAAGAAGTGGCGCAATGACCAGGACTGATGCATTATTACTTGGCATCCAGGTAAAGGAAATAAACTATGCAAGCGTGAGCAGCTGAAATGTTCATATGCAAGGAAAGGTAAACACTTACTCCTGGAGATATCTTTGAGGGCTGGAGAATACAGAGTTGCAGAACTGCACATTATAAATAAAGAATCAATTATGTGACATTACAGTATTATTTGTCATATGAATTTTTCATCCTTTTATGAACAGAAAATATATTATTGTTTTCTGTTCCTGTTTTTTACCTCCATCAAAAACAGCCAGAAAGGCTAGAATGAGGAAAGGGGAAGTTTTTCCCACAAACTCATACATCACACTGCCAAATGGGGCACCAACTGGAAAATACAAGGTTAAGTCAGGGATATTCAAAACAATAAGACCTGTATCACAAGTGCATGCAAAAGTATCATGAAACATTTCCTACATTAAACAAAATCGGTCCCATTGGGGCCGCTGTAGTTAATAGCTTCCACATACTGTACTTGTATTCATTTAGCAAATGCTTTTATCTAAAGCGACTTATGTTGCATACCTATATGTATAATTGACATTATGTCAATGTTGAGTGATGTGAGTATAATTGCCATATGTCAATTATATTACAACCCAATGTAACCGAGGTCGTAATTCGTCCGCCACTCACGGCCCTCGAACCCACACACACCGGCATGGGAGTCGAACGCTCTAACCACTGAGCTAAAAGCCCAAGCTTCCAACTCAGCGGTTAGAAGCGTTCTTAAGGTTAGGGGTGTGAGGATTTACACGGGCAAGTAGCATGCTAGCTCAGTTCACCTCCGTTACACCAACATCAGAAATAAATAAATGTAATTATTTATGTAATAATATGTAATAAATAAATAAAAATATATTTATGTATTAATATGTAATATGATAATCTGCAAATCTTACAAACCCATATTTTGCTGCAAAAAGGACATTACAAAGCTGACTATTTCATGGAAAATATATGTTCATATGTTCAAGGGCCCAGTGGTGGAAGGTACTGAGCCAACAACATTGGCAACTGCATGCTAGCCCAGCTCCTTAGCCACTACCCGACCCCTTTGATTCTGCTAAATGTAGATGTAAATGTACATACTTGTTTCAGCTACTTAACATTTTACAGCCAAATGTCATCATGACCTTTAAAAATCCACTTTTGTGCGACTTACTTAGAACCCCCATGGCCAGTCCACCCAGTGCTATTCCCATAGCAACACCTCTTTCATCATCATCTTTGTAAACACTTGCAAGCATTCCTAATCCTATAAAATGGAAGAGTGAACATTTGTTTGCTTCACATAATGTTTCAAAATGATGTATAGAATTGAATCATCTGATATATTCATAGGCACCATACCTGCCACAGAGGAGAATGATGAGCCGAATCCTTGAAGAGATCGAGCAAAAAACAGCAAGCTATATGTCTCTGAGAAGGCAAACACTGGATCAACACACACACACGCACACGCACACACACACACACACACACACAGCAAATTGTTACATTTGCTCTGAATATAATACACTAGCACTCACCTCAAGTGGGCAGCCGTGGCCCACTGGTTAGCACTCTGGACTTGTAACCGGAGGGTTGCCGGTTCGAGCCCTGACCAGTGGGCCTCGGCTGAAGTGCTCTTGAGCAAGGCACCTAACCCCTCACTGCTCCCCGAGCACCGCCGTTGAAGCAGGCAGCTCACTGCGCCGGGATTAGTGTGTGCTTCACCTCACTGTGTGCTGTTTGTGTTTCACTAATTCACCGATTGGGTTAAATGCAGAGACCAAATTTCCCTCACGGGATCAAAAAAGTATATATACTATATATACACTTCCATGTAACTGTGCCTTAACAGCAATGTTGATGTTTATTGTTCTTAGCAGATGCTTCTATCCAAAGTGCCTTACAATGATATCAATAAGCATTACATTAACAATAAAATAAAAAAAATACACATAACATAAAAATGTTAATCATAGACTAAATAAAATGAATAAACAGAATAATAACAATAATCATAAACATATACAAACCACAACTCTGTAATTATTATTAAGTTATAGACGGTAAACGGATTATAAGTTATAAACGCTTTTTGAAGATTCCAAAACTATCACTAAGAACAGTAGGGAAATCTTCCTCTGACGCAGAATCACAGAAAAAGAGACTTGACTGTGATCGCTTATGTTGATGGAAGGCCAACATAGCAGACGCTTATCAGACTGCAGTGAGCGCGAGGGGACATAGCTGGATCATGGAATTAAGATAAGGAAGTGCAGATCAGGTAACTGTCCTATAGGCCAGGAAGATTTGAATTTCATTCTGGTTGTAATAAAAATCCAATGAAGAGTAACTGACAGAGGAATTACAAGTGTCCTCTTTGGCTGAATAAAGACCAGTGCCGCTGCATTTTGAATCATCTGATCTTCTTAATATTGTGACTGAGGACATACGTAGAGAAATTGAGTCAGTGATCAATTGTGACACCCATGACAGTAAAATTGGTCATTTTCAACATTTGATATCCTTTTTGAGATCCTTTTTGCAGGCAAATAAGGGTTTACAAGACTTGCAGATTATCACATTTTGTTTTTTTATTTGTATTTTACACAACGTCCCAAATTTTTCTGATTTGGGGTTGTACGTGCTATAGGAATAGTTTAGCGGGGAATACCAGAAGCTTAGTTTTGGAGAGATTGACCTGAAGGTGTCAATCTTTTATCCATACTAAAATATCCCTGAGGTGAGCAGAAATAGTAGTCATCAGATGGAAAAGACAAGTAGGGTTGAGTATCATCCGCATAACAGTGAGAGGCAAATCTGTGGGAGCGAATGATCTCACCTGTAATTATACACAAAACACACACTAATAATACTGCTGGAGGAACTCAGATTTTATGCACTCGTTATGAAAAATGGTCTTATTGTTGACATGCTAGATGTGAAACAAATGGTCAACTGTAAAGACCTGATAGACCAACAACGGTCAAATGATGACCAGATGACTGGATTGATGACTTGGGGTTTGCTCCTTGTGAGAAACTACCAACAGTGATCTAAGGATAACCGATAAGCAATGAAGTATATCCTGTCTGTTAATAATGGTTATGAAAAGCTGATGAGGGCAACATGTATTGCACCTTCCTGCAAAGATTATCAGAGGAATGTGCTGCCAATGGTAAAGTAAGTTCTAAAATATTTTTTCTATATTGTTTGTCTAACCATTCCTACAAAATTGTTGACACAAATATCTCATAATTATATTTTGTAAACTATAAAAATATATCTGGAAGAAAACTATTTGACCTGTACTACTTTAGTGGATGTTGATCAATAAGGCAGTTAAATTCTGTGATTGCTTTGTGTAGAACTTCAATTGTATTATCTTGTCTCGGAGCCCAGATGCGCCGTATTGTTGGGATTGAAAAAATGGAACCATCCGCATCCGTATCACTGACAAAGTGAGTAGCAAGTTCATCCTTTATGTACGTAACTGTAGATACACTTTCACTGAGCACCAATTATTTATTAATTTAAGGAATTAATTCTGGCTTTAGGGAGAAGAACAATGCACACTTACATATAGTTGAAATAAACATGATGACAAACCCTGCAAACATTGGTATGTGGTATCCAATCCTGAAAAGCAAACAGAGAAAGAAAAGGGCTGGTTAGAGAAGTGCCCTGCGTCTGCACAATTCTGCTTTTTGGCTTGTTCTATTTTTTCACATCCTATTCCACCAGCATTGAAAATGATAGAAGCAAGGCACCTTAGTGCTGAGGTGCAAACAATATAATATTCACCCCATTACAGTAAAATGCAATAAAACAGCTAATTGTAAAGTAGATTCAAATGTAGATGCCTGTTTGTCAGTGGACCCACGAATGGGTTGACTAGCAGCTGCACCAGAGCCTTGGAGGCAAACAGGAGGCCCACACGGATGTTCTCCTCCTCCAAAAAGTGTCTGTCCTGCTGGCAGCCCTCCAGGTCCTCCTGACCCACGTCCTGCCTTCTGTCTCCAGACTGGTTAGGCAGAAGGGCTGATAAGAACTCAGTCATGTTGCTAGAAGAGACTTGTACATTGTAGGTGGTGTTGTCATACAGAGAAAGGACGGAGGATGAGACGGATTTGCTGGGGGGTCGTAGTGTCATATTGAAAGAAGAGGAGGAGAAAGGGGAAGTGGAGAGGTTCTCTTTCTCGTGCTCCATGGCATATAAGAAGGTAGGGATGATGGGAACTAGAGGAGATAGGAGCAGACAAGACAGAAACCAAAGAGGTTAGAAAGTGATCTTTTAAAAGTGAAGCTGGAGGATGACTGCATGACTGCTGAAGCGTGTGTATCCGAGTTTACCAAAAATCTTAGCATTGTCTACTTTGTGATTTGTGTATGCTTGCATAGACAAATCTGTTTATCACTTTAATTTCCTCTGGTGTATTTATGTGTCTTTCTCTGTGCATGTGTGATGGCGAGATATCAGGCTGGCCCAGAGGTCTCTCTGCTGTTGCAGTCTTAAGGGAACAGTAGGTCAACAAAGGACTAGACTAGTAAATGTCACAGTCATGGCTGGAGCAGACATGCACTTTATGTTTTTCATGAACTTCATGTTTTACATGAATTTGCATGATCCTGAGCTATTGATGTCAGTTTGCATTATGGTGCTAACAGTTTGTCATTTCTTAAAAATGTACAGTCCATGTAAAACTGTGTAAGAGATGCAAAATAGATATAATAGCTTACCAATACCAGTATCTAAATTATCAGGGAGGAAATGCAGATCATGTCACAACACAGAATCATCTCAATTCTGGCTATTCCCAAGGTAACAGTTTTGTGTTTTCATATTTTTTTCTTTCTTTGAATTGTTGTTTTATGTAAAATAAATCATTCTATACCAGATCAGTTTATCTGACCAAAAAAGTATTTGACAAGAAACTTGAATCCTGTGCTGCAACAACTTTTAGTCAAAGACACAAGCTGTGATTAGTATTATTATGACCGCCGCATTAGTGAAGCGGCGGTCATATAGGATTAGCCAGAGTTCTTTTTCTTCCCTCCACACACACACACACACACACACACACACACACACACACACACCATAACCCCCCTAATGAGTGGAAAGTGTTTTAGTTTTAAATATAATTTGTATAATAATGTTCAAAAATATGTATTTGTGTCTTCTGAACTCACCTACAACTGTCAGTAGCATGTTGTCCAGAAGAAGCGCCACACACACCACTACCAGTACCAGTTTGGGAGATCCCCTGCTCTGTCTCACCCAGTACAGTGGATTCAACATGATTCCTCCCTCTGAATTAAATGTGCTAAAGAACATGGAATAAAATCAAGTTAAAGGAAAAGTTCTGATGGTGAGCACTGAATTCAAACGAATCCTGACCCTTCCAACTGAACATGTCAAGAGGATCAATTGAACGTGTTATTCAAACAAATTAAATAAACAATAAAACAGAACAAATAAAACAATAAAACATGACTTTATATCCTCTGTTGTCATTTTTAAAAGATAAACCTGGCGATTGATTTATGTGTAAAATCGCCGGATTTCTCCTCTAAAAGATAATTTATAGGGGATCATTTCAGGAAGGTAAATTCTATCATTATCTAGAGATACTAATGTCATAGAGTGCATGGCATGATCATGACATTTTGTTGAAAACTCTGCACTAACAAGCTCAACTTTAATGGATGGCTACTGACAGGAAAATCACTGGATTGTCCCTAAAAAATTATTCTTGTTTCAGTAAATCAACCCTTCCTTTTCTGACTCGATGACTTGGATAAGTTTTACCCTCAGATGATTATTGATTACAGTCACTGATTCCAAAAACACAGAATGTTAACCGAATCAGCCAGTGTTAATACTGGCTTTCTCAACA
This sequence comes from Alosa sapidissima, assembly GCF_018492685.1. Taxonomy (NCBI): domain Eukaryota; kingdom Metazoa; phylum Chordata; class Actinopteri; order Clupeiformes; family Clupeidae; genus Alosa; species Alosa sapidissima. The sequence continues at coordinate 1,143,337 of NC_055964.1, forward strand.
GTTAGTGCATTTTACAGTTTCCTGGGGGGTAATTTGGTTCTGCTGTTTTGTTTTTCCCCACAAATTAAATTATATCTGGCACAAAGGCTTATCTCATGGTGTGCTGGTTTTACAGTATTTCACTGTTCATAACTGCAACATATATATATATATATATATATATATATATATATACATACATATGCTGTGAAGACTGATCAGCTGACTGACCGTTACATATTACTCAGCATATTCTAGTTGTGATTATTTTCTTTACCCTATCTTTGTTATTATTCTAGCATGATCAACATAGTAAAACAGCTTATTAAAAAAAACCTCTCAGATTCCATTTTGTTCGTTTGTCAAATTTATTTCTGTCTAATGCCTTTTCAGTACCTAGACATTAGGTTTTGATGACTTTACCATCCATCCATTAAAATGTAAACCGATAAAGTCATGTTTATCCCAATTCTGTGTCACTCAGCATTTGGCATAAGGAATATAGGCAGTTAAGTACTTTTGTGCACTTTTAATGCTGCTTACATGATTTTATATTATTATATATCTTACAGGTTTGTTCACAGTTATATCCTGTTGGCTGTTTTGAAATCACATTTAGAATAGAGATTTATTCACAAACTTAAGACAGCCATAGAAAACACTTGCAATAATATTTGTACAATATTTAACAATATTGTTCAGTTAATATTGTTTTCAAATCGAGCATGAAAACCTCTAAAAGAAATAAAATAATGCTTATCTCTGCTAATACCAGTATTGTGTATTCTTACCTTCAAATGCATGCTCCAGTGAACTCTCCACAGGTGCGGTTACAAAGACTGACTATCTGCTTGTGCTAGAGCTATATATAGGACCTCTGCCAGGAACACACATACCTCAGTCATTGTTCTATTCAATCGCCACAATCATGCACAAAAATAAATTAATTGTTCATTAATTTACACTTTCTGTTTCTCTTGTACAAATATGAATACACAAATCTTTTCACACACTCATATAATCAAAATAACATGTTAATCTTTTACACCCACAAAACATCAGCAAATTTTATCCAAAACCCTAACCACACCTCCCCCCTCTCTTCCACATTACAGCCATGTTCTGTATTTACATGTGTGTGTGTGTGTGTGTGTGTGTGTGTGTGTGTGTGTGTCGCTCTTAATTGGAAAAAGTGAATAAGCTGCAGGCAACCAGACTGCACAATGAGACTTATCTTAGATCTGTTACTGTGGTTAACCCCTTCCCTATACACACAAAGACAATCTGCTCTCTTATAAAGCTTCTGTTTGCTCTTTTCTCTCGTCAACAAGTCCTGGTCTCCTTGGTGCCTATGTACATAGGAAAAATGGCTGAGCAATTTTCGCAGAGTGAAAAATGTTTTCTTCAAAAAGAGCTGTTTTTGCATTATTTTGAGTTTGACAAGTTAAATTTTGAGTCTGAGTGGGAACAGAATTACAGAGTGGTTGTGTAGAGAGTGATGAATAGGCGGAGCTTGTCCAAAAAGTTAAGTTTCATTTGTCCACCAATGCTGAAGTGCACTGGAAATCAACGTTTCTGTTGAATGTTAAAGTAAGTAGTATTTCAATTTTGCTATATGTGGGTGGTTGACATTTTAGGCCGAAAAAAAAAGTTTTTGAAAATGTTTTTAGATATTAGGCATGGAAATCACTTAGTCCTGTTGTACTGACCCTTCCATTCCCAAAAATATGTATGGTTTTTTAGATTTTGTGTTGAAATTCATATTTATTCACTAATTAGTTGTGGTAGTGACTAAAATTGTCATATGGTGTGACATGAAAGTTATTGTGTGTAAAATTAAAATGGGGTATTTTGTTTTTAATGTGAGTCAATGTATTACCTTCTATCATTACTTCATCAAGATCTAGCATTTCCTCGTGCAAATTTATTACACTTTACAGTATATTTCTTCATCAATACACAGAGTAAGGCATATGTCCTCAATCTTTCAATAAACATCATATTCATTTTGACATACCTTGATATAAAAGAAAGAAAATGCTTGTGACTTTTGCTGATCCTTTTTTCTATCTGTTCCATTGAGATTTGTATGATTTAGACCCCAAAAGCCTTTTTATTTTCATAATTTCAAATGGTATGGTGTCACGCCATATGATAAATAACACCACATAACAATCTGTTAATACAAAAATGTGTATTATATGTATTTATTTCACAAGCAACAAAAGACAGTTTAAGACAGGTATATCATGTAAAGTTTACTTTCAGAAATCACAACTAAAACAGAATGCCACCAAATATTGTATAGCTCTTGGGTTCCCTGAGTTTTTATCTTCTCAATGGTGGGCTTCAATCTGAATGTTTGTAGTTCCCCTTTGAGTTTATTCTCTTTATATCTATTAAAAGACAAATTCAACAATTTATTCAGATAATTTAAAAACATATCCGGCATTATAATCAGATTAAATTGTTGCAATTACTTATAGTGCTAAAGACAACATTAATATTGCTGTTTTCTTTAACACCAGAATTTATTTTCTCAGACTGCTATTGATATTTAGAATGTCAAATATGTATCTTTTGTATCCAAGGCTGTAGAGTGAGTGAGTGAGTGAGTGTGTGTGGGGGTGATTTCTGTGTTTTATGTGTGTGTGTGATTCACAATACATGCAATAGTTGCACATCTTAAATAATAAATGTTAAATCATGTTAAATATGTCAAAATATATATTACACTTAATTATGAGTTAAACATATGTATGAAAAAAACATTATTTATGTAGGAAAATGCAGTTTCTATCATATAGTGTGACAAATAAATCATATGGTGTGACAAGAAAACCCGGTCACACTATATGATATGGGGTCACACCATATGAGGTTTCATGTACTTAGCATGACATTAAGCAATGTGCTTTTATGCTACACTATGACAATATAGTTTTAAAAGTAATATTGACTGAAAAGTAATTTCATTTGGGCATTTTTGTGTAAAATGTGTCACATCAAAAGACAGTGCAAAAGGGAACTGAAGCTGAAATTTTAAACATGAAGAGAGAAAACTCACCTTGTAACTTTCAGTGTCCTTCTGAGGTGTTGTTCTTCCTCCTGAAAGAAGGAGGACCCCTACTCCCCAAAGGTCTCCAAACAATTGCCCAAATGCCAGTTTAAAAAAAAGTAATATGGCGTCACACCATATGATATCCATTTCTGGGACAAAATGTTTTAGTTAAGGGTGGCTTCACAATATTATACCTGAACTTTTAGTCAAGCAGACTCACAAGTAGGCATCTGGGTGATCAATATATGATTGAATAAACAGAAAATGAATTCATTTTCTTGTTTTTATTCAAAATCAAAATGTGTGCTATTTCTGGTTTGGCTGAAAATTGTGAAAACAATTAATCCCATGAATGCTCTGTAGGTTCATATAAAACAGCATTTTCTGAACAATATCACCATAGTTTTTGACATTTTTTAAATTATTTACCTATCTTTGACACATTGGACCAAAAAAAGGCCATGTCATGTCAACCACCCACGTGCATATTTGTTGAATTATGTGTGCACGTCGAGCGAATCGATCGAGAAAACAAGGCGACCGGATCTGGATCCTGGATCGCGCTCAGACTACCATTGCCTGCTCATAAAAAGTAACCTCAGTATGTTTCCTTATCAATGAAGGACACACGATTTATATTTTTTCTTTGCATAAAGCGAGGAAAAAAATGTTGCGGTGTTAAGTTTTACGACCTTATTCATAATGTCTGCACAGCAATTGCTAACTTACCTAGCACTATCCAATAGTCTTCGTGCTAAGATACAAGTCAGCTGTTCGAAAATTGCAGAACGATTGTGTCAGATTGTGTGTCCTAACGATTTTGGACGGGCAGTGTTATATTTATGTACTTCTAAACTAGTTATTTATCTAGCGATAGCTAGCTTGATCTGGCACTGGAGGATTTAGCAAGCAGGTAAACTAAGCTAAACATAGCTGTCATGATAATGTAAACCAACAAACAAGATAACTTTCTTCATTATCATGTTTATCACATCACATTATTATCATGTTACTTACCTTATGGGCAGGCAATGGTAGTCTGAGCGCGATCCAGATCCGGCCGCCTTGTTTTCTCGATCGATTCGCTCGACGTGCACACATACAAATCTTTTTGCTCCTATTATAGGCCTATCACCTAGCCAGGAGCAAAAGTATCGTCACTCGTAGAAGCAGATTCGAGCACTTGTATCAATTGACTTGAAGTCGTGCAAGAAAATCAAAGCGATCTGTATTACAAATGCACGAATATGTTGTGCATGTTCGATTATGAAACAGGGATGTGCAAATGTGTTTCGCACCAACTGCGCTGCAACGATTGGAGCAAAAGCGTGACTCTTGAAAGTTGTGACTCACAGGATAGGATTTGTGTACCTGTAAAAAGGATTTGTGAACCCGTAGCCCCTATTTTGTGTTAACAAGATATAAAAAAAATATGTACAACTTCAACTTTACTGTTACACATTTATGACTTTAGTGTGCACATGCAAAATCTGCAGTTAAATGTGCTCGCCACTTTTGCACCCAATATACCTTCATACTTAAAGGAGCCACACATACTGTAGGGCTAGGCTACTGTTATGTTGTTGACTGCCGTACTATTGAGGACTATTATGAGTTCTGTCCATCATTTGGTGGTAGGTAAAATTACTGCAATAAAATTATGCTTATTAAATGCTTTCCCCAAATCACTTTTTCAAGAGTAATATTATCGGTTATCGTATCGGTATCGGCCACAACAAACCAATAAATATCGGTTATCGTTATCGGCCCTAAAATTCCATATCGGTGCATCTTTATCAGGAAGCTATTGCCCTGATGAAGCACACCGCTGATGAGGCATAAGATGAGGTCAACTCTGATCAGAACGTTTTGCATGACCCAGACAAGCAGATTGATTTAGTTTAGTATCTTAGTATTTTTTATCTTCTACTGTAAGTGCATGTTGTGTGTGATGTCTCCTGAGACCTTGAATTTCCCCTTAATCAATAAATTATCTATCTCTGAACAAGACAATTGAATTATTTGTGTGTGTGCACGTGTGTCCAAAGACTGAAATAAGTTGTTTGACCATGTTTTGCATATGTAGTGTTTTTTTATCCTTGAGTTCCCTAATGTCTGCTAAAAACTCTTCACATTATGCAGAATGTCAAAAAGCACACTGGGAGGGTTTTGCCACCAATCCCCTTGTTCTGTTTTTAAACATCACTCTTTTTAGCATTTGGATTGGTAGGATTACTTTTTCTGTGACTAGCTTGCTAGTCATGATGGTGTTGAGATAAAATGTTATATAAAGCAGGTTATGAATTATATGACTATCAGTTTCTTCGACAGATGTAGGGGAGAACCGGGATGAATGAAACACTTTTTAATTAAACTTAATTTACGAAGACATTATAAACACTGAAAGTTCTGCTCTGCTGGGCCTTTCTCAGCAGCTCAGAGGTGTTCACGCTCCAGGATAGGCTGTCCTCGATGTGGACTCCCAGGATGTGGACGTCTGCCACCCCTCTCCACAGTCCCCGCTGATGATTAATGGTGGGATCTCTGTTTTCTCCTGTAGTCTATGGTTGTTGGCACCATGTTGGCAGCCCCGAACCCCCCCCCCCCCCCCCCGGAGATGAACCATGGTGTCATCTGCAAACTTCATCATGGTGTTGCTGTGATGGACAGGGGAGTAGTGGTGTGTGTAGAGGGAGTAGAGCAAGGGACTCAGCAGCCCTGGGGAGAGCCGGTACTGAGGCTTTGGGCCATGGATGAGTGGTGGCTCACTCTGACCCTCTGTCTGCGGTCCGAGAGGAAGCTATTGATCCACATGCAGGTTTTGTGTGAAAGCCCCAGGTCCCCCAGTTTGACCACTAGCTTGTGAGGGAGGATGGTGTTGAATGCAGAGCTATAATCCACAAAGAGCATCTCCAATAGCTTCCCTGCTGCTCCAGGTGGGATAGTGCAGTATGGAGTGCAATGGCTATGGCGTTCTCTGTGGATCGGTTCGCTCTGTAGGCAAACTGGTGGGGGTCAAGGCTGCTGTGATGTGACTACGGACCAGTTTCTCACTTCATTACCACTGGGGTAAGTGCCACTGGTCGGCAGTCGTTGAGGCTAGAGATGTGAGGTTTATTGGGCAGGGGGAATATAGTTGAGGATTTCAGGCAGGGTGGGAAAGTGACCACTTTATTGCCACTGGTAATATTCAAATTTTAGTATTAAAATATTAGTCAATGCTTGATCGTTCACATCACAGGTGATCCTAAAACCAAACAATTCCAAGAACATCGACCACAGAGAGCGTTCTTGAACTAGTTCGGTTCAGAATTGTTTGAACCTTGGTGCTATCTAGAGAACCAGCCCGCATTTCTACCAGTTTTGAACGGAACCAACAGAGGGTGGTGCATGCATACACAAGAGTTAAGTATATGCAGGGGCATTGCAAGCGGGGGTTTATGGGTGTTATAAAATCCCCACCTTGGCTGAAACACGATTCTATCCACCCACTTTTTCTCACAAAAATGTAGAAATGCAGGGAGTCAAGACGTTGAAAGCGAGGGTGCGTGCACCAAGCCACTCTTGTTGTTTCTGTTGTCCACACTTGACACGCAACTGCGTTCTGTTCTCAGAGCATAATTATGCTTTTTCTGTCTATGATCTGCAGCGTCTAATGATTTGGTATTGGTATTATGGAACCGCAGACTGAAAGAAAAAGAAACTGAGTTTCCCCAATTAGGAAATATACTTTTTAATTTGGTGTCATCAACCGTAGAGTCATAGCAGAGAGGGTTCAAGCGGAGCGAGAGGCGCAAACGTTCGACAATTTCCGCGTTCGATTATTGCAAGGGGGAGGGGGGGAAATCCCCCTTTATGCAGACCAGAGTAAGCCCTTGCTGCACTAATGTCAATGGAGACTTGTGGAATTTTACCAATAAATTGGTCATTTTGTCTTTCTGTATTTGTTGAGGGTTTTTTGGAAAATTGTGTCATAATCTGTAAGTGTTTGGGATCATTTCAAGCCTAATAGTGTAATTTTTTAGTGTTCGGATTTGTAATAAAATAACTTAATATTAGACCATGCTGCTGCCAGTTACTGTCCGGTTGTTAGCATGCTAGCTAGCCTCTTAGCTAAGGTAACATTTTAAACGGAGAAGTGTAATTTCTTTGAAATGACAACTAGCTGAATAACACTACTGACATTAGTTAAAGTGGATAGTCTATACTCAAGCGAATTTGCAACAGTATATTAAGTTTAAGCGAAGTCCTTCAACTACTAGTCACTTGTTAGCGCATAGCTGTATTGCCATAGCTACTACCATCCACTTGTATAGCATTTTAAGCTAGCATTAGCTAGCTAGCTAGCTCGGTTCACATGACTAATTAAATTATTCATATCATTTCCTTAAGAATGATTCATTGGTATCATACATGATTATGGACAATAATACTGTGAACACAATTATGTTTATCTGTTGTTATTGCTTATTAAGAGAGAAAGTTTATTTAGTGACGTAGGTTGACACTCCCACTTATGCAGACCGGAACTGTCCCGTTTTGCTCCCATAGTAACGAATTACGTTGCTCTATCTTGCTAGTAATCAAGGATCTTTGGTCATAGCCTACAATTGGTATGAGCGCTCATGCAATGTGTGTGCGTCCCTCCGCTGGAGATGACGGGCTAGAAGCAACAATATTTTAAACAACACAGGACGTGGACTCCTACTATCCATGGAAACTGCATAGTCTAATTCATGTCTTTAAATTGACATTAAGCTGATAGGCTATATACAACAGTTTATTTATATTCCCTTTGCATACGTTTGCAAACATGCTTTGGGTAGACTTAAAACGTTTTTGAATTTGATCTTACAGTTCTTTCATTCTGTCTTTTACCTTTACTTAATAGATATTATAGTTAGGCGGCTTAGGCCTATGCATAATAGCCCAGTGATACCTCAAAATTAGGTTGTTGTCTGCAAAAACAGAGGTAGCCTAGCAAACAGCCTATTGCGATGGTAGCCTAGGCCTATATCATAGCAAATAGCCTATTGCGATGACAGCTTTAAAAACATTCACTTGTCTCGCTGGAGTGACCGCAGACCATGGGCTTGCACAAATACATTAATTAATTAGATGATCTGCATCTCTGTTCACCTAAAGCTATGGTTGTGCTAACCCATTTGCAAAAAAACATTCTGCTATGTTTTCTTCATTGATAACATTAGATATAGATTAGATATATGCCTCCATAGGGTTGTTTCAAGCAGTGAAGTGATAGCAGATAATGTAGGCCACATAGAAGAGGGGTGCTGCTTGTTCGGTCCCTCCCAAACTGCATTAAAATTGTATTTAGCAACCAGAATTTCAAAAAATCTGGGAAGAAACTCCTGGGCACCACCCAATATTGTCCGCACCCCCTCTCAGAAAATACTTCCAATGTCCCTAGGGAGTTATTTATAATTTGCCCGGATTGTTTCACTTCCCTATCCCACAACCCTCCTCCCACTTTTAAAAAGCCTGATACGCCGCTAAGTATATGCATAAACGTGAGGATAATATAAAATGTCTTAAATTAGCTGTGTAAAATGCTTGTGGTTAATGTCTGCAGTGTAGTTCTAGTTGACTAGTTTTGTTTACTCATGAAAACAATGATGCTTTTATGGCTCCCACACACAGATGCGCGCGGTGCCGTGCTGGAGAAGCATCCCGCCGAACTGAATTGTGTCTGTTGCGTCGCTCCCGTCCAAGAGTTCAACTTTTGCTGCACCAACAGACAATAGAAGGCACCAGCCAATCATATTACAGTTATACTTCAAGTCATTTGCATAGCTACAGACGGGAACATGCGTTGCCGGAACGCAACTGGGAGCCGTTAGCCTTCTCCCCTCTGAAGGGTAGAATGACACGACCACTTCGATTCACAGGAAAAAACAACTATTACTATCTGAAGAGGAACACAAGTTACACAAAGAAAACTACTGTTCCTACAGTTCAAACGCATGGAGTTACTCTTATGCCCTGATGGTTCTGCTTCATAATCTCATCAACAATACCAACTCGTCAACTTGACAAAGGAGAGGCGAGGGGCCTCGATTCATTTGCGGAGCCCTACGTACATAGTGCACATATGGGGCGGTCCAGCTCTGGTTTACTTTCCCACTTGCAATTCAAAGTGTCACAGGCTGCTCAACATCAAACTGCAAACCCATTGGATACACATCTAGATATTATTCACACTGAAGTTTTACCGGTCATTGTAAGACCTGTGCAAAACAATTCCAGGAAGTATTGCCCTTTAGACGACTATCGACCTACAGCCCTCACATTACTAGTGATGAAGGTGTTTGAGAGACTTATTAAAAACATAATCTGCTCATCCATCCCCAACACTATTGACCCACTGCAATTTGCTTACCACTAATAGATCTACTGAGGATGCCATCTCTTATGTCCTTCATACCACCCTTAGGCATATTGACAGTGGAAAAGGGAATTATGTGAGGCTGCTGTTTATTGATTATAGTTCAGCTTTCAACACCATTGTTCCTCACATGCTGGACTCTAAGCTCAAAGATCTTGGACTAAACACCTCCCTCTGTGACTAAGTTTTAAACTTTCTTTCTGGCAGACCCCTGGTAGTGAGAATGGGCCAGTTCACCTCAAATTCCATCATTCTGAACACAGGAGCTCCACAGGGCTATGTCTTGAGCCCACTGCTCTACTCTCTACACCTATGACTGTCATCTCACAGCTCCACTTCCATCATTAAGTTTGCTGATGATACAGTAGTCCTGGGCCTCATCTCCAACAACGATGAGGCAGCCTTCTTGGAAGAGTTGAAAAAGCTGATTGCCTGGTGTCGGGCAAACTGTCTCCAACTGAATGTTAGCAAAACCAAGGAGCTAATTGTAGACTTCAGAAGGAGGCATCAGCGGACTTACACCCCTCTCTTGATTGATGGAACACAGGTAGAGAGTTAGTGGTTTTAAATATCTGGGAGTACACATCTGAGGACCTGACCTGGGGTAATCACATCCAAGCTCAGGTTAAAAAGGCCAGACAACGAATGTACCATTTAAGACAACTCTAGAAATTCAGGTTCCCCCCCCAGTGATTTTAAAAACATTTTACACTGGGGTCATAGAGAGTATACTGACGCAGTGCATCACGGTGTGGTATGCCAACAGCACCGAGAAAGACCGCAACGCCTTGCAGAGAGTGGAGTTATTTATTATTATTATTACTTTTATTATTCTATTATTTTGGATTATGTATTATTAACTCCTGCTTTTAATGTTACTTATTTCTACTTCAGTCATGAAGCTAACCAGACTTACATTTCACTGCTTGTTATATACTAATATAACTATGTATGTGATTTATAAATCTCTCTGAACTAGAGAGAAACCTTTGAATAGATTAGATAATACATCAAAAGGTAAATTTCAAACACAGAGAAAGGCTGTAATACATTTAATATTGGGAAAAAAGCACAACCCAGTACACACCCCCAATGCTAGGAATGTAGCACTTTTTACGGAGGATATTGAAGGGAGAGCATCAAGAATAGATTGAAGACCATGTACAGCTCTACAGCTGGCCACAGTTTGCAACAACTATCTTGGCACTAGTCTTGCCACTCTTTGAACCATAATTCTCCACTTTCCTTATAATGTCCATGCCCTCCACGACACTTCCAAACACAACGTGTTTCCCATCAAGCCTGTGAAGTAAAAACAGAAGACAATGTTATGGCTAAGGAAGACTGACTACATTTAAGGTTATATTAAAAGAGGGGCACACTCACCAGGTAGTTTCTTCAGTACAGATGAAGAACTGAGAGCCATTTGTGTTGGGCCCAGCGTTGGCCATGGACAAGATTCCAGGACCAGTGTGCTTCAGGGTGAAGTTCTCATCTGCAAATTTGTTACCATAGATAGACTTCCCACCAGTTCCATTGTGGTTTGTGAAGTCACCACCCTGGAGAAATCAGTTAAGCAATTTATTTTGTGTCCAACAAACATAGTTTCAAGTATGATTTAGTGGCAACTAGCAACATCATATTGATGCTATATGGTCTACATCCATCCTTCCCACCAGCCTTCAGGGCTATGGACCAAGTAGCTTTGTGGTCCCGGACAACACATTGCAAACAATAATTTACGGTCTCATGTGTGTATGTATTGTTCAATGTTCAGTTGAATTGTATTTGCAGGCATCCCAAGCACTCAACTTGTGTGGTGGTCAATGTGGAATTTGTGACTGTGCACCACAAATAAATCAAAGTGTGGGAAACATTGGATTCACCCATTAACTGAAACATTTAGGGTGGGTTCAGACAAGACACCAAAACCATTAAATAAATCTACTTGTTTCTTTTCTGAATTGCACGAGACTAATAAACATTCCAGTAAGCTTTTATTAGTACCAACTGGGCTATTGCTGGGTATAGCTTGCTGCTTTTGCAATTGACCAACTAATTTATTCCAAAATCAAAAATAGATCAATTCTTGGACATATACCATGTCTTCATCGCACAAGACAAATCTCTACAATCTCTAAATCTTTGCATATTTTCACAAGCCAATTGGAAAAGGTGGTTAAAGATTTCCTTAGAATGACTTCACTGCTGCTGAAGTGAAACTGTCCATTTCATCTTCAAGCGACCAAGTAATTTCCCAAGAATGTCCGCCTTCCTTCCAGGCGACAATACAGCTCACCTGGCACATGAAGTCAGGGATGACACGATGGAATGTTGATCCCTTGTAGCCAAATCCAGGGGCTCCTGTGCACAGTTGCCTGAAGTTCTCTACACGTTTGGCCAAAAAAGCAGGTTATTGGTAACAATGTATACCTGAACTTGACAGATGAAACTTGACACATTGCAAACTTGAAATTAATTTCCTAAAGGAATTAACACTGCATGCAAAGTGGTTGCTAGGGTTAGGCTTGGGTTATTGGTGTTTGCTAGGGTGCCTAGGATTATTATTCCTAGTTCAATAGAGAGACAAGGTGGACCGTGGACACTAAAGGTACACTATGCAAGTTCTCATCTAAATATAACCTTTAAGAAGCCAATTTGATGGTAAACAGACTTGTAATAGGGGAATTGTTGACCTAGCATAGCCACAGTGCATAGCCGTAGCGAGTTGCTAAAGAGAGAACAAGGTTGCAGTTTGCTAGCCAGTGCTAGGCTAGCGCAAGTCACTGTCACTGAAAATAGTCTTACCACTCCACAGTTCACCCGAGGCAAATAAATTATAAAACACCAATGTAAATGTCTGTTAGTTTTATTTCTAACATTATTCTATCCTTGTATTTCAATGATTGCATTACATTTTGAGGGACTAGTTTCTTAGCAGCGGCAGAATTATACTTGCTCTGGTTAGTAGTAGTACCGAAAAGTAAAGAGAAGCGCACTCCAACCGGGATACCTAGTAGCGCCTAGGTAACTTGCCTTAATCACTCAGCGGTCAGAAAGAGGTTAAAGTGTACACTTGCCATTACACCCAAGTCCAGCAGATGGTGGTGGTAATGCACGGTTTGCAAACTGCCAAAAAAAAACTCACTGAAGAGCAGGCCAGTAAACCCTTCTTTTTCAGTGAGCTTTTTGGCAGTTTGCAAACAGAGTGCATTACCACCACCATCTGCTGGACTGAGGTGTAATGGCAAGTGAACCCTTTAACCTTGTTCTGGCCGCCAGGTGAATAAGGCGAATCAGTCCACCGCTGCCGTTGCTTATATGCCCACTACCAACTTCAGGGAACAAAGTATAAGTATTGCAATGTGATGCAGAGGTAGTTTTATTTCTAACACTATTCTATCAACACAGACATTTACATCAATTGTCTGGAATTTGCCTCAGATGTACTTTGGAGTGGGTAAGACTGTTTTTAGTGGCAGGCTAACACATACTGATGACTTGCACTAGCCTAGCACCTGCAAACACTGCAACTAGATGGACTGGATGAAACGCGTTTAAAACAGTCGCCACTAATAAATAATACACTTGCCATCACACCCATACAACAGTGTTTCATGTCTATGATAATCTTTGGGGCAGCCGTGGCCTACTGGTTAGCACTTTGGACTTGTAGCCGGAGGGTTGCCGGTTCTAACCCCGACCAGTAAGAATGGTTGAAGTGCCCTTAAGCAAGGCACCTAACCGCTCACTGCTCCCCGAGCGCCGCTGTTGACGCAGGTAGCTCACTGCGCCGGGATTAGCGTGTGCTTCACCTCACTGTGTGCTGAGTGTGTTTCACTAATTCACGGATTGGGATAAATGCAGAGACCAAATTTCCCTCACGGGATCAAAAGAGTATATATACTTATACTGATAAGCAGTTTAAGCTCAGAAAGGTGCATGCACTGTAATGAAAAGCCAACATACCTGCTGTTTTAGGGACAACATCAGCTCTTAACTATGGAGAGAGGGGAAAAATGTTACAAACAATGATACACTCCAATCCATTCTTACGTACAATACAATGCAGCCTTTGGCTTGATCAAAAATGGATCAACACATCTAGCTCACGCAGCAGCAGCGAGAAGCCCCTGGCTGCAGCTTGCAGATCGGGGCTGGGCTCAATGTGGGGCGGAGGGCAACGTTGAGCTCAGCCCACCTTCAGCACGTCTTCTCACGCTGACCATGTCCGTAGGGCCTACCTTGTTTCCTACTGTCCAATTTATATTTCTCAACATAATCTCTAGGAAGAATGCTTAAATCTATAAAAGCATATCCTCAACTTTAAGAGAAAAAAACCACAGAGGTTAGACTGTTAGGCTAACAGTAGGCCTACTGAGTAGGGTAGCCTATAATGCGTAGGGGCGAACTGGTACAAATGTAACAGTATTTTCTCCTCAAGATATGGTGTAGCTACGGAAACGTAAATAGACACATGTAGGCTAATTATATGTAGAATCTTACAGCCATCCAAATATGAAGGTCTACTTAAATACAACCAGAGATAATAAGGAAAAAGGTGCAAATTCAAGCATCGCGTTTTTATTTTTTAAACCGCAACTGTTTGTTTAAGTTTGCTTCGTGAAATTTGAGCAAGTGTGAACTTAAATCGCATGTCATTCATATCTTCAGTCCCCGTTTCAAATTAACACGAGTGCCATTTATATAGTCATAGC